>NW_023339740.1:26062554-26067830 GCF_004916995.1 Morone saxatilis | reverse complement strand
CCAGATGGTTATGTGTAATAAACCACCTTCAAGGCCAAAAATATTACATTTAAAACACAAATGAAGTTTGATCAGATTCAGGGGTCAAAGAAAGTTTGAGGAACTTCTTAAAAAGTTGCTTTTTCTCTGCCTCCTACGAACGGGACGGTAAGAGTAGAGTCTTGTCACGCGCGGATTGTAAATTGTGAGCCCAGTTTCTTGGGGAAAAAAACAACAACCTCCCATCATACCTGAGTTGACAGATTCTTGGCTTCATCTGAAAACACAATAGCCGCTCGCATTGTGTCCAACAACCTCCCACACCTCGCTCAGTGAAGAGAGAGTAGGCTTTGCCAGCTGGCACATACACATATATATATGAGGCCCATATCGTTTTGTGTTCTGTAGGCACGGAGCCAGTTTCCCAGCTTGTTTGCCATCCATCCATCCTTTAAGTCTCCATTACTCAACCACAGATCCACTCATGGTAAACATTTCTGACACTGATGCTGCAGAGAGATGTTGACATCTTAAGTCGGCGGTGAACTTGAGTACATGGAAATTTGTTCTTCTCAGACTGAATCAGAAACAAAACAGAATTTCCAGGTGTGTGTTGGGTTTTTTCCAGATGTCACAAGTGATAAAAGTTTACTTGAGAATTTTTCCAAACAGCAGTATTTTTCTGTATATGCTGAAAATCCAACATGAAATACCCAGACAGTTAAATATTTTCACTATTTCCTTTGCTTCATCACACCTCCCTCGCTCAGTCTTTCATTTTTTTTAAACTTTCCTTGCTATGCTTCATTTGAATGGCTTTGTCACAGTGATCTTGTTTTGGTTTCCGCTGAGAATTGTTTTGTCTAAAGTAGAGGTTATCTCTCTCTTTCACACACACACATCCACAGACACAAAAGAGAGGACGAGTTGATTCATGTGGAGCAGAGTCGCTGAGAAAGAAAAGATGTTTTCAAAGCCAGGTGTTTCTGCTGTTTCTTCTGAAGCTTCAGTGCCACAAGCAGTGTGGAAGCATTCACAGCGTCTGTGCTGTCGGTTTGCAGCCTGCTGGACAGACTGAGTGTTGAGGACATGAGCAAATGAAATCCCAGATTATTTCACCATTGATATAATGCAGTGTAGGACTGTACCCTAATAGTTAGACGTAGATATTGCTGTTTATAACAGTACATCTAAAGCTCCATATAAAGTTGTGATGGTGCTAGCAGACAGCAGACACAGATCCACATACACTTTTAGCTCGGTTTTGTTTTCCACCCACTCATGTGAAAAATATCTGGCTCTTTAGCTGCCAGATGTTCCACTTTCTTCACCAGCTAGTCGCTAATTTTGCCTGCTGCTTGGTGGTGGGGCAGCTAGTGGCTTTATCACAGCTTTAAAGCCTCTAAAACTACGAGCTAAAAGAGGCTGAAAAGCACCCACAGTACATTGTTAATATAAAACATTGATTAGCAGAGGTTTCCGTAGATGCTAGCTCAGGGAATACAACCTGAATCTCATGACACACAGTCTAAACACACATCCTGTATGTAGGACATTAGCATTATTCACAATGTTGACCTGTTTTCCACACGTTCACATAATGTAGAGCCACAGCTAGATGTGCTTTCAATTCATAACCATTGTTTATGAATGTGGAATTGATTTTCCCACACACACACACACCTACCCACATCCCCCCCTCTTTGCTTGATCTCACTCTCTCTGCACTCGCTTTATCTAACACACACATACACCTGCAGTTTCAGCACAACAGGTTTTGTCCTTGAACATTTTTTAGACTCGATTTTTGCCACCTCAAAGCTCCCTCGGTGCTCTTGAAGAAGTGAAAAGGCAACTTTGTGCAGGTCCTCACTTTCTCCAACACTGCGAAAGTTATGAGTCAGCTGAAGACCTTGAGCTGAAGTTTATTGAAGATGGTATCAGAATACTGGCTGTTTAATTTGAAGCAGTTAAGTTGTGCAGAATGTGTCCTCCAATGTGGAAATACAGAAAAAAGTACAGTTTGCTTTGTTCTTGTAGCATTTACAGATCCTGGAAACCAATTTCTTTTTTTATTACAGACACCAACCTACATTTACTGCCATCAAAGTGTTCTTTTTATTGTCAGGTCTAGATTCCATATAATTAAACTTATAGTAGCTACAACAACAAATGGCAACTAAGTCACCTTTTTACTTCTTACTTCTATTATTTTGTTACCTGACTCTGACTAAGTGACATATTTTGTATATATTTTATATTCAATGTACCTTTCTTTACATTAACTTTTCTTCACAGAAGTGAACCTGATGCTGGGATATATGCCTACAGTGTATATTTTCTTATAATATTGATTCTTACACACCTTAAAATCAATAGGCCATGTGTCCCCTCATGAAGTTTGGGGACCCCTAGTGGGGGTCCCGACCCACAGGTTGGGAATTAGAGAACTAGACGATAAATCAGCCGATTGACTCAAAGTCCAGTCCTTAAGTCCAGAGTCTTCAACTTAAATAATAAAAAACTAAGTCGACAAATTATTTACTGACAACTGGATAATAAATTAATAAATGTCAAAGATTTTCCAGCTCTCCTTCTCTGACATTGCAGTTAATGTAATCTATATGGGTTTTGACTGTTGATCACTTTGAGCTGTGGAAAACTGTGACAGACATTTTTCATGGTTTATTAAGTTTTATAGACCAATTCATTAAATGATATTTGACAAAATAATCAGCAGATTAATCAATAACTTTAGCCTAGCCTTAAAGGAATTGTCATCTACATTTTTATCATAAATTACCAACGTTATTATTATTACAAATGTAAAAATCCTGATATAAATTATATATAGATGAGTGTGATATGGTTTTAGATGTGGACACTCTGGCTCTGTAGACAGCAGGTTGAACTTCTGCTACTAACCTGATGCAATGAATGTGTACATGTGTGTACATATACACACACTGCATACTGTTAATGATTACTATTATGTCTAGTATCACACTGGATGGCAGCCATCACACACACACACACACACAACCCTCTGCATGTGACCTGCCCTCTGCGACTCTGTCTGACTTCCCTTTCTCTTTCACATTCAAATGAACAGTGTGTGTTTGTGTACGAAGGTCTGACTGTGTGTGTGTGTTTGTGGACGTAGGACTGTGTGTGCGGGGGTGCGAGACGACAGGGGTAGTCTAGCTCCTTCTGGCTAGAATTCTAATGAGCATCGCACACACACACACACACACACACTCACACACACACACTCACAGAGCCAGACAAGCAGCTGATAATGAGGTTTGATTTTCATATGTTTCAGACAGAATGCTCTGCAGGTCAGCTAGTACACAGAGGAGCAGTGTGTGTGTGAATGTGTGTGTGTGTGTGTGTGTGTGTAATTTCTGGTCTTCGTCTCGTTGGACTTTACATATCCTCATTTTTTCCGTTGTTAACATTAATGACCGTGTGTGTCCATTACTAGGTGTGCCATTTGTCTGCGCTTTGTCTCTGTTTAACTGATGTTTCTGATGTCAGCACAGCCAGACTTCTGTTTCTTTTTTATTTATTTTATGTATTTTTAAAGCACAGCCAGACTTCTGTTTCATTTTGTGTTTATTTTATGTATCTTTTTAAAAGCCAGACTGCTGTTTGTGGTTACATTAAAAAGCAGAAATAAGACAGACATTCACACTCGTAGACGCTCTCTGGGTATTTAATGTGTCACTCTGTTCTGACTGTGGGCACGACCAGAAGCTCTGATTGCTTTTATGCAGTGGTCCGCATTATACATGTTATATTGCTTCACTATTGCTTTTTTACAGTGTTACAACATTTTCTATTTTATTTTTGGAAAAGGGCATTTTAAGATGTTGAATCACTGCCATAATCATGTTGACGAGAGACTGGGTTTTTGCTAAATACTGCCATCGGGCAGATGATGTGTCATATGTCTTAAGTCTATTTGTATTTTTGTTTAAGCTCAGACGAAATGCTGGTAAAGAGCATACCAGCCGACGGACAGACAGACGGTGTGGACATATTTAGGGCCCAAGCACCGACTGATTGATATTTGAGTTGAGGCTAAAATAATCTGACAACATATTGGCCTGCATTTTTCTTTCACATAAACATAAATCTAGACAACATACATATTTCTAATAATTCCTACTATAATAATTTATTTCTTTTCAGTCATATACACCAATACCAATGTATCCGTACTGATAACGTGAACAACTACAGATGCCCCGTTGCTCAGGAAGTTGAATGTTGACGTGTGTGGTCAGCAAGCTAATCTGTAGCTGATTAGTTTCATTTGAAAAGTCTGTAATATATTAAAAGTCTTGTTGATTTCTCACTGATTGTGTTGAGCGGCAACTTGTGTCAGAGTTTGTGACCTATACTCACTGATAGCGTTAGCATAGCTAGCGTTCCAGATGGGACTCACAGTTTAACATGGGAGTTCCCTGGATTAGCACGCTAATTTTAGCCTAACGCTCCACTCTTCTGCTCTCTACTATGCTCTCGTCTATTTATTATACTACTCCAGTTTATACTCAGCTATTTCATTCCTGTTAATGCTTTACACCAACGTACATAGGTCTGCTTTCCCTCACTGTTCGTATTAGGTTTACTTTGTTATTTAATAGGTTCTTTAGGTCTGTTTTCTAAACTCTTCTCCTCTCCACTGTTGCTTCTACTTGTATTTTGTTTATTCAAATCTGTGTATGCTATTTAAGTTAAACAGCAGAATGAGGAAATAAGCTCTACATTAGGATAAAAATGATAGTTTAAGGAAAGTTATTTCTGTAGTGTTTTGCCAGAAGGTGCCTTGTTGTTTGGAATCTGGAATGGGCCAAATGTTTGTCATGACCCAGAAATAAAAAGCAGCTAACTCTAGTTGAACCTACAACCCTTCATGTTGATCACGTTAAATCGCAGCGTTTATTTTAATTCCCTTGATAAGATAAGATAAGACATTTCCATCTGGTTGTTTCATCTAGAATGAGTTTGTTTTCCAGATTTATTTTCTGTATCAAGGTATACTGTATTTCACTATTGCAATATAAACACTCATTCACTGTCCCGCTCCTACACACCGTCTGAACAGTTCAAACATGAGTGTGTGTCTTCCCAGACGAGACGTGTTGAAAATTACGTTTCCATTTTCAGAGTGAAGAAAGAAAGATGAGAATCAGAAAGAAGTCAAGCAGAAAGATGAGGAGGGAAGATGATAGTCGAACCCTTCAACCACAAACACACACACACACACACACACACACACCGATACA
>NW_023339740.1:26062325-26062454 GCF_004916995.1 Morone saxatilis | reverse complement strand
TTTCTCATCTGTGCCTACAGAAAAGAACATCTTTGATCAGTTTGCACCTTTTGGCTGTGAGTTCATTCTCTGTGTTGATGTGTTTTATACACCAATGACCGATATTGTTGCAGCCAGCACAAGTTGGGA
>NW_023339740.1:26061787-26062149 GCF_004916995.1 Morone saxatilis | reverse complement strand
TAATTGAATATCTTCAGGTTTTAGACTGCTGGTCAGACATGAGAAGCAATTTGCAGACATTACTTTTTAGGCTTTAGGAAACAGTGGTAATGCAGCCCTACGTTTTGAATCCATTAATAAATTCTCATTGATTTCTCACTTGCTAAAAGGCCACCGAGCCTTCAGTTATAAATCATTAGTAAGTTGTTAATAAATGGATTTTGGACCACATTTTCTGCAGCCCTTTTTACAGAAGTAAAGCTAAAGGTCCTGCTGGAGGAGGATGAACACAACCTGGCAACTTAAACACTATTATTAATGCCTGATATAATACCATTAATAAATGACTATACTGTTAATTATTAATAATACATTGTTACTGT
>NW_023339740.1:26051235-26061759 GCF_004916995.1 Morone saxatilis | reverse complement strand
ACTGTGAGGGAGGATTTTGTCGAGCCTCTAGATGTTTTAGCTGTTCAGTTCAGATTGATAACCTTTATTTGGAAATCTCGTTCAGTTCTTTGCATGCAAAATGTTCACACGTCAAGAATCAAGCTGTTATGTGGAGCTGGGTTATATTCTGAAACTCTTGGGTGACAGTGAAGGCGGCTTCTGCTAACCACGTAGAGGTCTTCTGTTCTGGTGAAACAGCAGTCCAGAAATCCAGTTTGGTCGGACAGGAACGAGACTTTTAATGCAGCTGTTGTGTTACCAAAAACTCCACTCTGACGAACACCAGGCCGCCAATTAAAAACTTCACTGGAACAGAGTCAGAGCACTGAGACTGTGGGTGTTTCTGAGCTTACTGTACAGGACAGTGCACAACGGCTTTCAGATAAAAGCATCAAAGTCACGTTCCTGGTGGAGCTGTGTGGGTTGTAGGATAATATTTGACTGTTTTATTGATCCAATGTGTTCATGTAAGGGCGTGGTCTGATAAGTAGTGTTGTGGAGTGCCTCTTTGATCTTGTTTTTTAAAGTGATTTTCAGTTCCAGACGAACTAAATAGTTTAAATACAGGTCTGAGAAGTTATTTATAAAGGGCTATAAATGAGTTCCAAGGGTCACCTGACCGGCTCTCTGTCTCTTTATGTCATGTAATAGCTGGTCAGAAGACAGAAAACACAACAAGACTGTGAGAACTAGCGTGTGTGTGTGTGTGTGTGTGTGTGTGTGTGTTTTGTCTGCAGGCTACTTTATGTTTTCTGTCTGACTTGGCCCTGACCTCTGCCTGCTCTCTGTGAAAAAAAGTGTGAGAAAAATGCTCCGTTTGTGTGTGGGTTGGTGGTGGTGGGGGGTGGATGCAGAGAAGGTGGGGTGTTTGTGTGGGTGTCTGTGTGTGTGTGTGTTGGGGGGTGTTAGAGCAGACTGTCTCTAAACAAAGCTAGCCCTGTCTGTCTGGTCTAGTCTGGCTCTGTGTGTGTGGCAGACACCCTGACCTCCACATAAGGACTACATCTCTGTCTGGACTGTGTCTGAAAACCTTCTTTCTCTCTCACAACACAGAAACATACTAATCTTGTCGCTCTTGTTTATTGACTTGTTTACATGCTTTTAGAATCAGATGCTGTTGTATTGGTCTGTCACAATAGAGCTGGAATATTATTTATTAAATGAATTATTTTTTATTTTTTATCACATATCAACGAAGAAGCCTGAACTAAGAATAAATACATCCATCCAAGTCGATTCATAGGTTGTTGTCAACAGATAATTAACTGCTAGATATTGCAATCATCATGTATCATATATAAAGATTCACTGCTGTTCTTTTTTTATTTAATTTCAAATGGAATATCTTTGGGATTTTCAGACTCAACAGGTGTCACAATTCTATATTCTATATTTCCATTGATTATTGACAAAAATGAATGCAGCAGAGGCCAATATATCCTAACTTTTCTCCCTAGTATGAGTCAGATTCCAACAGTATTGCAACTACACTACAATTCCCACAATGCAACTGGATAGAATCTTTTTCACTTGACTCTCCCAGCGAGAGAAATGTCCCATGTTATTCAAACACCACGCCCCAGTTTCTAATGAAGGCTTCTGTTAAACAATCTGCACTTTCCGAGCCCAAGGAAAGACAACCCCGATGACATCACTATGACGTCATCCGGGTTATTTTCTCACTCTTGACAGAACTCGCCCAGAGCCACCGAAGACGTCACGCAGTTGTTTTCACAGGTGGGACTAACCGTGACGAGATCCTGATCTTTGTTTTCTGTTCTGTTGCCGTAGCCCAGCTGGAGTTCGTCCAGATCCTGGTGATCGTCGTGGTGATGATGGTGATGGTGGTGGTCATCACCTGTCTGCTGAACCACTACCGCCTATCAGCACGCTCCCTCCTCTCCAGACACGCCCCCGCACGCAGGAGACACCTGCCACTGGCCAACGTGAGTCACATGCTACCTGCTAATATTACTGCATCAGACTTCTTCACCGGATCTGATTGATCTCTGGTACACGTACACAATAAGTGCAAACCAGTTGGCTGTCTGACCATTTAAGATGCATATTTGTGAGTACATTCAGCCACACATTCATGGCCTGAAGCTTTTGGTTCTTCAAGTAAAAAAAAGGTGGATAAATAATGATATATAGGTGAAAATATATGAATGCCTGTAGGTCACATTTCTACTCTCTGCCACAGAGAGCAGGATGTTCAGACCAAGTGGAGAGCTTTAAATATACACAGCAGCACATATTCAGTCAAAAAACACGAATGCAAGAAATGTGAACTTTTGAATTACACCTGAATGTTGGACATAGTTCATTGAATTGAGAAATAATATGATTCAATAAAAACATCAGGTCCAAACAAATGTTCCATATACAACCATATTCAACTTCTAATAAAATAAATACAGGAAAAATAGACAGACACATTGTGAATTAATAGGTAATATATGAATTATAAAAACTGTGTTTATGTTGACATTGTGTTTTCAGTAGTTTTGTAACAGTAAGGACATTTTTTAATGACACCAAAAAAGAAGAAAAATGTCCATTTCAGCCATTGTCATACTCCCCTCTCCTTCCCCTGATTCCTCTGCCTCTGTCCCTCCAATAAAGGCTAAACGCCAAAAAAAGTATGTTTAAAAAAGAAAAACTAAGTTAGAGGAGCTGCTGAGTGACAGCATGTGATCATAGTGATTAAACACTGCTGCAGGCTAATGCTAACACACTGACTCATTTCTTCATTAAGAGCCACAGCAGCTCGCAAAGACTATTTCAAGACACCGACACACGCACACACACACACACACACACAAGCTGACTTACACCTGAGGCTTCCACAAACATATGACTTCACTTGCGCTTCTTGAATCACCTGCTACTGAATCACTGATGTGTGTGTGTGTGTGTGTGGCTCCAGTCTACAAGTAAGATATGAGTAAAGGATGAAGCATAATCGTGCGCACACACACACACACACACACACACACAGCTCCTTATAAGCTCAGGGGAGTCATTGTCCTAGTTAATTTGGATTAGCAGACAGACACACTGACACACATACAGTCAGTCAGACATGCAGGCAGACAGACAGGCAGGAAAACTGTCGCCATACAACAAAAAACCTGCACAAAAGTTCCATCCAGACACGTTTATGGAAGTGTTGTCCTCTCCTCACTGCGAGCCGTGACCATGGAGGCATCGAGACACTGATTTCAAATTATTTCCACAACAATGTGAAAAATCTGTTGAGGTTTATTACTCAATGTCATTCTCAGTGATCTATACATTCATGTAGACTGATGGTGATTTATAAAAGCCCCCAGTGTCAGCCCACAGTTGTTAATGTTATTATTGTTAATAATTAATTAACAATTAAGATAATAACAAAGCTATTGCATTGCTCAACACTGATGAATTAAACTAAAAATTTTATTAATTAATTAAAAATATTTGTGTAAAATCTTTAATGTATTTTTCAATATTATCAAGATACAAAGCAGGTAGAAAAGGCATAAAGAGACACATAAAGATGGAATTTGTTGACAACAGGACATTTAAAAATATTTGTTTGTTGTACACCATCGGAGCCCTCTAGTGGACAAAAGTGTAATTTAACAACAAAAAGAAGCACAATTTTAAAGTCACAGCTACATAACGTAGGACTGCACATATACGGTTGGTTCATGCCTTCTGTCATTATGTAAAACATAATAAAAACAAAAAGATGCAATAAATATATTTCTGATATATCACAAAGTATCAACAGTAGTGTATACTATCAATAGCATATATAGGACTATATGGTTTGTTGTTGGAATAGTTTGGACTTCTCTTTGTTGTTTTGATTTAAATCAGCTTCACTGACATGAAATACAATACAGTGTTTGTTGCCAAAGCAGAATAACGGATTAAAGGGATGAACTGTACTAAAATACATGTGTTATATTTGGTAAATGGGTTTAAATCAAAGTGAAATTACTCAATAGATCAACTCAAAGATTCTATTTCTCTCTGTCAGGAGGGAAGTCTGTGGTCTTCTGAGAGTACCGGGACAAACAGTAGTCTACATGAGGTCAGTTCTTCTTTTACCAGCAAGTTCCTTTAAGCAGAAATCAGCCACATTAACCAAGTATACAACAACTCAGTGTAATGTAATACAGTATGACACAGCAGTAATTTGATGCCATTCCTCACCACAGCACCAGGTGTACAACCCACGCCCTCCAGACAGAGGAGTCCCCTCATCCTACCTACAGCGGGAGCCTCAGCAAGCCCATTCCCACTCCCAGCCTCCCCTCCAGTCCCAGCGCTTCCAGCACACGTACGCCCCGAGTCGTTTCCAGCCGACGTATCCCTACCTGCCCCAGAGCCTCATCGATCTCCCCCCCACCATCTGCCTCTCAGACGGGGAGGAGCCCCCGCCGTACCAGGGCCCCTGCACCTTGCAGCTTCGAGACCCGGAGCAACAGATGGAGCTGAACCGCGAGTCGGTCAGAGCGCCGCCGAACCGCACAGTGTTCGACTCGCACCCCCTCGACTCATCCAGCTCCTGTCTGCAGGCCAGGTAACAAGAAACAAGTTGTCATTTGTTGCAAGTTCTCAACTTCCTAAAATGGTTCCTGGGCTCCTGGAAAAGCTCCCGCTGCCATCAGTCTTCATTCACTAACCTTGCTGTCTTGCTTCCAGTTTGCAGGCCCCTCCTCCGAGTGTCCACCCAGGCATCAGCGTGTTAGAGGCCCAGGAGGCCTTGTCCCGGCAGCAGAAGCAGGGCTCTCGAGTAGAAGGAGCTCCCCCGACCTACAGCGAGGTGATTGGGCACTACTACCACCCGACGTCCCTGACCCCCAACCACAACCATCGGACTGTGTCGTCCTCGCAAGCGCCCCCGTCCTCGTTCATACACGGTCTGCTCCGACCTCCGCCTCAGCAGCAAGGAAGTGTGGACAACAGGAATGCAAGGAACACGAAGGAGAAATCCCAGAAGCCCCAGCAGGTGTGACAGTACTGCTTCCTTATTCCTAGCCTGCAGAAACACCAGAATTATGTCTGCTCACCACTTGGGAAATGGTCAGTAGCAAAAACGAGGAACAACCTGGTTTATGGTAACATCCACTCTGAATGGTTTAAGGGCTGGTTCACATTAGCTGTAGTTGTAGCTGACATGTGGTCAGTTTCCCCACTGCACGGATCGGGCTAGGATTGGGAAGCAGCACACACCGGCTTCTCGTTTAGGTAAGAACACCTGGAAATCGTATCACTCTTGCAGAGCACAGTTGCAGGAGAAAATCGGGTACTTCCTGTTCCGCAGCTTCTCACTTCATGTCTGAGGACCACTTCAGATGAACCGATGATGATGTCAGAAGAAGAAAGGCAGAAGGTGCGAAGGGAAGGATGGAGACAGAAGCCTCCTTCTTCCCTTTAACAACTCCACTTCATGCCTCCTCTTTCAGACTGATCTAACTATTCTTCATTATAAATATTTACTTGTTCTGTTTGTTTCTATAGAACTTTTTGTTTGTTTGTTCGTCTTTTTTGCGCTTACGAAAAAAAAATCCTATCCAGGCAAATGGCGAAATGTTGCAATCTTCTTGGTTCTTCCAGGTTTTTGGTTTTCTAGTGATAATCGCCCTCGCTGCTTTGACTAGTTCTGTTTCATGTTCACGACTGCACAGTCCACCGCCGGCAGTGACTCCTGCACCAGGCTTTAGCTGTATCACTGGGACACGTTAGCACATTAGAATATTTCCAGAAAGAGTTTAGATTTAGATAGTGTTATCTTAAACTAGCTTACCAGTCGTAGCACAGTGCTAAAAGTTCTCGAGCTAAACATTCTGCCTTATATCGACCAATCGATGCAGGAGTTGTCGCTAAAATCCTATTTAGTTTTGTTTTTTTATTTTATTTAATGTTTTCTAGAGAAGGTTTGCACAAAGTTCAAGACTGTTCACCACAGAAAAAGAAAGAAATCCGCAATATGATTGATGAGAGAGAAAACAGAAAGTAGGGGTATTTTTCTAAACTTGATAGATTCTTATGAGTAAAGATTTTTTTTCTGTTTTATATGTTGTCTAGTTTTAGAAAAAAGAAACAAACATCAGTAATCTGTTGGGGTGCCAACTTTCACATTGAACATTTTGCTACATACATGTTGGCATGTATATACGTTACAGATTGAGTATATATACACACATGTATGCAAACCGAGAGCGAACTTAAAAAGCACGAATTTAGAGTTATTTATATAATTGCTGAAAAGAATTGCACTATTTTTTAGGATGCGCAGATGGAACGTGTGAGAGAGACTTTTATTATGAAGGGGCTCTGTCTTTTGAGGCGTGAACAGATCGAGAGAGACCTGAAACCACACGGACTTACCAGAGGGTTGGACCAGCTCAGTGCACAGCATCCGGTATCACGAAAACATATCAAGGGGGGATTCTGACTTTGGTTCAGCAGACTCGGATCAACTATTACTGTACCATTGATTAAAAAATATAAATCCCTCGTTTATGCAAACGTCCGAGTCCTGTGAGCCAACCACAAGTCAGCATTCAACCTGTGGGCCCAATCAGAAACTCTGCTCGTAGCTCTCTCTCTTTCATTCCTTATTGGCCGAATCGTTAGCCAATCCCAAAGCTGGCTGTCACTACCTCGACCAAACAAGTCAAGCACATACGAGTTTGCTCACGTTAATCAGAATTTGCCACATCGACAAATGTCTGAACTAATCAAGACAATGTGTAATGTAACAGTAGAACAGAGTAGAATAGGATGTAGTAGAGTTTGTTTTTAATCCTCCTGTGTGTTCTTTTATTTGAATGTCAGAATTTATGTTCGTTGGGTGAAAAGAGAGAGAATCCATGCAGATCCAGGTCGCCCTACAGCCCCCTTAATGAGCGATACAATGACTGTGCACTGCTGTGGCCACACACATACCGACACATACATGTACACATTTGTGCAGACAGACAGGCAGGAAAACTGTCGCCAGACAACAACGTCTGGAGGTGTTTGTCACACACCTCCAGTTCGTCTCCTGCCTTCAACACACACACACACACACACACAGTTCCCTCTGGTAAGTCCGTTCTCTCTTGCAGGCATCTCTGAGCACTTTACTGAAAGAGACCACAATCTTCTGTCAGCCAGCGTCGGCCTCGGCTCACCGCCAGATAATAAAACTAAAACAAAAAAAAATAAAAACATAGTAGAACCTTCTAATAATATAGTTTGGATTCCTCAACCTTTAGAACCACACTTTTAAGAGATGCAAAGAGTTGTGCTCCAAAACTTAAAACATCCTTCAAGTGGAAATCCCACTACCTGGAATCATTGATTTATTATTCTGAAGTCTGTACGATCTGTAGTCGTCTACGGCTGGGTATCCTTTCAGTTATTTCCAATATTATTACCAATATAACAGCGGCGTTTCATTACCAGTGCTAACATTTTCGATACATCACTTTGAGAAAGTCTTCTTTTAATTCCTCAAATATTAAATGTTCTTTGTACAAACTGTACAAGAACTTTAGCTAATTCAAATACAGTTTAAAATTGGCAAAACTTATATATTTCGGTTGGCACCAAAAACATACAGAGGTTTGATACTCAGCTGGAGTAATGACGGACTCACTGACAGATCAAATAACCTGGTTTCCATTTAAAATTAATCATTTGTTTTTATTTTCCCACTGTGGATATTTCAGTTTTGGAACAGAAATCTTTGTGCGTTGAACGCAGCACGAGACGAGTTGTTGCAAACTAGACACACTGAAGTGTTGAAAAGTGACACGAGTGTTAATGGCAACTCGTCTTTTGTCATCTCTTTAGGAGTGTAGAAGTAAAGGTAGAACTTTAGTTTATTAAAGTAGAAGATTAAAATATGTAGAAGGTTTTGTGTCTAAAGTTGCTGCTTGTATGAAGAGTACAGCATGACCTCCACTCTTTAACCCGGTGGTCCACCGGTTGTCTTAAATTTCTATTGACGAAGGCGAATGAAGCCAGCACCCTTTAGTGTCCAGTCTTTATGCAACAGCGCCCTCCATAGGGACCGAACCAAATCACAGCCAAAACTCCCCGAAGCCGTGACAGCTCATTCTTGTAGAGAGAGGAGAGAGTCGAAAGGCCAAAAAAGATAGATTTTATAATCTGACACGGTGAATCCTTTAATCCTTTGTCTTTTCTTTTCTTCTCAAATGAGTCACAGGTGTCTGAGGCTCGATGTACGACACCAGTTTGTGTCTCTGTAACTCTTTCTAAACAGAAATGAACCCCTATAAAATTGGATTTGTTTTGTCCCTGTTAAAAGAGACATGGGAATATTGTTCCTATTAAATTTTTTCTTCTGTTTTCTGAATCCTTGCCTTCAACCTTTTTGATAAAAAAAAAGACAAAAGTTGACAAATAATCAAAAGTCACTTCTGTGTGATTCACTTACCCTCTGTCTTGTTTACTGTCTCTTTTCCTCCTTTGTTCCGGTGCTGCACTGCCATTTTTCTTATGTATTGAAAAAAAAATCATGATATAAAGAAATTAATCTCTTGACCCAAAGCAGCTAAAGGAGTAATGAGTGGATCAATCAATGTATGAATCACCTTTGACCTCAGAATGAGATTATGAGCCCGGTCCCAATATAAGTTCAGATAGCTTATTGACCTTCCTTCCCCTTCTTTTTCCTTCCCTTTCCTTCCCCTTCCTGTTTCCCTCCACCACTGTTACACTTGTGTTTGGACCGGGCTGTTTCCTTTTTAAACTGGTTCGGTTCCCTGCACTGGAGGGTTCGCAGCGGGTATGAGAAGGCTGGACAGGCTCTGATCAGAGCGTCACAGTAGAGACAAGCGATAGTGGTGCTAATTTAAAGTAACGTACCTTTAATTCATGAGAAATAAAACAGTGTAGGATCAATCTCTCGCTTCAGGGAAACCTGCGCTGGCTGACCATACAAAAAAAAAAGACGGGATGAGAGGAAGGGGGAAACTCTTTGAGAGGCTCAATGGAAACACCAATCACACATTTACTCACACACACATGAACTCACTGCTGCTGATGGAGCGCACTACCTACACCTACACACTGGTATGTTTACATGCAGAGAGGTGATAACAAGTTGTAGCTGTTCCCCAGTGTTCATTTGGCTCTTCAGCCATTTTTTTTTTGCCTTAATTTAAATTGATTAGATAAATATTGGATATTGCAAAGAGTCATTGGTCGCTGTAATCGTTTCTGACTTTCATAAAAATTAAAATGCATTCTTAAAGGAAAATGTCTATATTTTGGGAAATATTACTTTTTTACTTGCCGAGAGTTTGATGATTAATATCTTTCTCATGTCTGTACGGTAAATAAGACCAACAGCCGGCCAACTTAGCTTAGCACAAAGACTGGAAACATTTGGAAACAGCTAGCCTAGCTCTGCCCAGTGGTAATAAAATCCAGGTACCAGCACCTCTAAAGCTCACTAATGAACAAAAATTAAGCGCAATTATTTCCTGGTTGGGAGCAGCCAGGAAATAGTCTAGCACATAGTATTTGAATGTATTACACAAACAAGATACAAGGTGTTAATTAGTGAGCTTTGGAGGTTCTGATTGGTAAGTTTTGTTACTTTTTGCGCCGTTTCCAGTTTTTGTGCTTTACTGTACTGACGTGAGAGTGGTATCGATCTTCTCGTCCAGCTTGCCAGTGCTTCAAGGGCATTTCTTCACAGTCAGTGTGGACAGAATGGATGAATACAGCACCCGATAACTTCAACATATCTCCATGTGAGAGCTGAATTACAACAGACCCAAACATATCCTTTAAAGTTCATCTTAAGCTGAGTGAGCTGAGTGAAAGTCGTTCACATATGAAACCAATCAGGTTTCCTAAAATGTAGCCGAGCCAGTAATAACCTGTAGCTGTTCGCACTGATCGCACATTTCTCTTCGCTTTAAGCCAGCATGAAGGTGTGTTTTTGTAAAGTCAGCGGACAATGTCTTTTCCCAGGGCAGTGTGTGTGTGTGTTTGTGTGTGTGTGTGCATGTGTGAGTGCTGTTAATGTACACTGACTTGCCCTGGGAAAGACCTCCAGCTGTCTAGACAAAAACTAAACACACACACACAGAGCAGACTAAACAAACTAAACTAAGAACCAGACCTTCCACACACACACACACACACACACACACACACACACACACCTGGATTGCCTCACGAGTCCCCCCCTCCTTCTCCTTCTGTCTGAACGAGCTCTTCCTGTTCCCTAGAGATGCCTGCTGTCCAATGATAAAGCTCCTCTCAGACCGGCCCTCGCTGCCATTGGCTGGCTGTCTTTCGGTCTCCTTGGAAACGTTCACCGTTTATTGTTGTTGCTATGTCGTACAAGTGTGCCTGCCTGAGACGGGCGAAATGTGAGCGGCTAGCTTGGGCTGTCAATCATCCCAGGCCATGCCTCTTTACTGTCTCAGATGATGATGATGATAATGATGATGATGATGATTGGATGATGATGAT
>NW_023339740.1:26026786-26051200 GCF_004916995.1 Morone saxatilis | reverse complement strand
GATAAATGTTTTTTGATAGTGATGCCGCAGAGAGCGTTGCAATACACCTACTATTTGCCTTTTTGATAATATTAGTCATATTTTAACGTAGTGTGCTAAATGTAAGGTTTTTTTATTGTTGTTGTTGTTTATTCACTTGAGAACAAAAAAGGTCATTTTACTTCAATCCATCGATCACACAAAAAACTTTTTTTTTCATGTGTAAAACCAACTTTGAGAGTGTAAAACTACCTAACACACACAGAAGCTGCAGATCACTGGGAGGACGTGTAAATACAAGAAAATGTACTTCTGCTTTTAAGTGCCCTTTCCGGTTTAAAGAGCAAACGGTGCGAACTGTCAGGGGATGAAAGCGCTGACTCCCCCCTGCGTTTTTACACACGTCATCTGAGAACAACATCACCAAGATAAAGCTAAACTTGTAACACATTTGAGCACATTTCGCTCACACATTTACAAGTTCAAGTATACTTCTTTGTGCATGTAAACATCAAGTCCTGGTATCCCAGTTTGTCCCTACTACGTCCCCTAATCATCGCCTCTCCTCGGCCCGGCCCAGCGTCTACATGTGTGCCTTCTGGTGCCCGGGCTCGACCGAGACTTCATCCGTCTGTCATTATAGTGCAATGAAACCCCTCAAATACTCCAGAACTGTTGCCTTGTGAAACCTAGACATCACACAGCACCACAGTATTTATAAAACACACATACTCATTACACAGCCACGACGTATGGAAGCCCAATATGGCAGGAGAATGAGAAAAAAAAAAAACAGATTAAATGTAAGAATGGCACAAACACAGAGACTGAAAGTTTATTCTTGAATAAGAGAAGTCCTTAATGTAAATGTGAACATCTACAAGTCCATCTGTGGAGGAAGACTGTGTGATACAGTCAAAATCTCCACAGCTGCTTGTTTCTTTGTCAGATTATCAACTTCATTCTACATTTTGATCTGTTTTTTTTCTGTTCCTGGCAAAAATGGGGCTGCCATAAAGATAAAAAAAGATGCTAAATCTAGCTTACTTTTGCTAAATTTAGCATACTCGTTACTTACGCTGCGTTCCAGAGATGTCGGAAAGTGAGAAATTGTGTTAACATCTTGAGTTAACTTCACTGAAGTTGAATTTGTAGCATAGCATGACCTTACATGCATCATTCTACCAGAGTGCTAACAGTTCAGTTGCTAACTTCCTGTGTGAGTGTTAGCCGTTGGATAGCTAACAGCGGTTAAAGTTAAAGGAAAGCTAATGTTTCACCCACGTTTCTTCTACTTTTTCAAGTTGAAGTGTTTTACTTTCCGACATTTACTGAAACGCAACATGAGAACTGGTTACTGCACAAGACAGTGGAGCCAACATGGCTGCTATGAAAGCAAACACAAAATGCTTTTCAGTTTGGTTCAATCAAAGCCTTTGGCCTCCAGTACACACACACACACACACACACACACACTACAGCCCAGTTTTCTGTCCACAGCATCATTAAAGACATTTCCAAAGAAGGAATCATCCTAAACAAAACTCTTGTCGCTGAAAAGAAACAACACAGGGGTTACACCTGACTTGAACTTTTTTTTTGTTATCTTTTGGGCAAACAATTTGCTTTACAAATGCCTTTTTTTCCCCAGTTCCTGTAACTTTCTCACAGAACTGTAGACGAGTATTTTAAGTACACAATAACACATACTTGTCTGAAAGAAGAACTTGAAGAATAACCCTTACATAACTCTTGTAGCAGACTGGAGGAAGGCAAAGAGTAAAAGAAACTGTTTCCCCCTTTTGTGTGTTTGCTCATTGTGCTTCGTTGTGTTCTGTTCTGCTCTTTGAATCAGCGCTGCTCGGCGCCTTTCCTCTGACAATGTTGAAGAAAAGATATGAAAACACTCTCTTTTGGTTGCAGTATGTATGTGTGCGTATTCAAACAAGCCTCCATATGTTACAGGACACGGCAGCGCTCCGATGCTCTTCCACCGCAGTGACTATTGTAGAAGTCTTCCACCTGTTGTTGAGTTTTATCCTGCAAGCATGTCAAATGTGGGACTTGTACAATAGTTTGTTCTGGTCAGGATTCCTACACGCAACTGGTCCCGAAGTTTGAGACAAAAAAAATCGGTGAAATCTTTCAATTCAGCCGAGACCAGACATAAGATAAAACGTGTAGGAACCCTGAACTGTTTATGTAGAAAAACATTTGGTTTCCCTTCATTAAAGTTTGGCACCAAGCTCATAGTTCTTCCACCGAAGTGGGAGGAAGATGAGCGCAGCGCTGAAGTGCCGAGGGTTTAAATCCAGTCTGTTATCTGTCACAGCATGGCTCACATACTTATATAGAGGCCTACTTATTCTCAATGATAATAATTGCTTATTTGTGTATTAAAACAGTTTATTTTAATTTATATTTGATGGTCTACGTGTTGCAAGGTTTGTTATGTTGTTATTTTCCTCTGTTTGTTACAAACAGAAGACAATGGTTTATCGTTGTTGTCACAGAACATGGTATGAATCGGACACATTTCAGTTAGCCTTCGATTTAAAAAATGAATAAAAAAGTTTTATAAATAGTTTTGTGTCTCTTCTGGTTATTTATTCATTCATTTTGTTGTCTGGGTTTCATTTTGGTGCCAAAATGATAAAAAGTTTTCCAATTTAATTTTTGGATTTATGAACCTCCTTAATCTGCGAACACAGACTGCATCCTGATCTGCAGAGCTTGGATCAGACATAAGGAACAGCCTGTACTTGTGATCTGTGTAATGTAAACCAGCATCCAGCAGGTGGCGCACTTCACTTCTATTTGTGTCCAGTCAGGGCTCCCGTCCTTGAGCTGCAGGGAGCCTGAAGCCTCATGATGTTCAATTTAACATCTCACTCCAGACTTTTCATCAGGTTTCATCACATTTACTCACGTGCTGTAGTACAGTAAGTACAGTAATAAGTACAGTCTTATGGTACTTGTAGTTTTCTTCAGTAGTTTCTGTATTTTTCACTTCTACTCTATTTTCCAACTGTACAGTCAACTAATAAGATATCATTCTTTTTTAAATAGATTAGACTATTTAGATTATATAAAGTAAACCACCTCAACCAGCTGCAGCAATAATGGATTATTATTGAATTATTATTATCAATAATAATAAAATAATGTAATACTGACAGGGGTCATTCTGTCTACAAGTAAAATGTACAGAAGTAAAATTTTGTATGAAGAACTTTTACTAGAAATTGAATATGTTTACATTGTTGTATGTCTGTTGTGATTATTGCAGAAGTATAAGATGAGGATAAGATTCACTTCTTTAATGACTGGTTAATTCTTCTTACATTTATTTATTTGTCTACTTTTGTTGATGTGTAACGCTTCCAAAATGGAGGAGAAAAATAAAACCTGTAACCTGCCTACGCAGTAATTTTCCACCACAGCTGAAAGGGTGGTCATAACTGAATATCTTTGAATTGAAATGATATGGTTTAAAAGATATGATATGGGAAGTAGTTAAAAACATGACCCTAGAGAGCACAGAAGAGTAACCATGTCAATTATATCGACATATATATAGTCCATGTGCAAGTGAAAACCAAATCTCAAAGGTCAGTGTCAGTGAGAATTAAAGATGCCACAGTGAGACTGAAAGGTTTTTCACTCTCTTTAATGATTTATGAAATATCAGTTTATTCAGAAACTATCTGCTGGTGATGAGAACTGGAAAACTAGAAAACAAGTTTTGGTGATATTTTATTTATGATTTTATTTATGACTTTGACTTTAATGCAGCAAAGTGTCACATTTTAATCAAATGCAGGATTTTAAAAATGTAATTACCTCTGCAAATGTTGATCTATTGAAGAGGTTGGTGCTAAACCATTATTATTTTCATTACACAAACTCCACTGGTACAAACAATGGCGATATACGTGGTGTCCATTACCAGATAAGATTGATCTGTATTTGCTTTCAGCCTTTTTCTGCACTGTTGATTTTAATGGTGTAATGTTACTTACAGACAGAACGCAGTGTGTTAGAGGAGGTTGCTTGTGACCTATCACATTATGAAATGGTGAAATGAATCTTGTCACGAATGAATTGTCAAACCTGTCTGTCCTGTGACTTGCTGTAACTATATTAAAAGACAATAGCAGACATTTTAAAATGTCACAGCAGGAAGAGAACAGGTGTAAGTAAACACTCTGACGTTGGTGTTGGTGTTCTTGGTATTATTCTCGCTGGCAGTACCCTAACATGGAAACTGAAGAGTCATTGTCAGTCATCATGTTATTAGAGACACATGTTTGTGTTTTTCCTGATACATCGAGTCAACATGTGTGCTGTGAACAAAGCACAATGAACTGAGAGAGAATTAACCAAAGATGCCAGGATAAAGCCCATAGTTGGGGTGTCATTATGCTGCGATAGGCCTAAACTGCAGAGGGAGCTCAGTGCTCAGTGATGCACTGAGCTCCTCTATCCTCCTCTTCCTCTATATCTGTACAAATCAATGTCCCATTAATGTATGTTACTAACTCAGCTTCTTCCCTGGACTCATCTTGCAGGTTCCCATGAATCCTGGTTGCGCCTGCTGCCGTGGTCCTGCTTGACATCCACTGATAATATCATTGTTATAATTATTATCATCATTATTATTATCAATCATATTTCTACTATTATAGTTGCTATTGTTAATACTGTTGTTGCTGTGTGTCTGTCTCTGAGGGAATGAGGGAGATAGATAAGGAGGTAAAGAATATTGGGAGAGAGAGATAAAGCCTGATATTATCTGTAATTATTATACGTTACCTCATTTAGCCATCCACAGCGAGGACTAACTGAACATATGCACATAAAATTAGCTTGGTTTAAATTTCTATTAAAGTGGTTCTCGACTTAATGACCATGGGAAAATATGGGTCCCAAGGTGAGACCAACCACTTTACTTTGATCCAGTATCTTGATCTTGCCGGTTGCTTGATCACAACTCTGCAAACAGACAGTAAAAATCTTTGTGGTAGGTGGTAAAAAACGAATCTTTATTTCTTAGAATTTGGTGAAGAAGGTGAGCTGGTTTCTGGCTGACGTTTGGGCTGAGGTGTGGGGAGGCGTGGAGAGCTGGCACAGAGGTGATTCTGGAGGCAGAGGAAACCGGTGTGCGTAAGTTTGGCAGGCGGACAGACCAACTGACAGACTGATAGCAAAACTGGCTAATTCAGCTATAAAGTGAGCTAAAGCGAGCAGAACATACAGCGAATGGCTCAATCATTCAACAGACTTCTTATAGTGGTGAGGTGAAGTCCTGATGCTCGATTGTAGATGACGAGCAGGTGAACAGAGAGAGAGGGTGAGGGTCACACTTCACTCACACTAAAAGGCTGAAAATAAAGGAGAAAACTCTTCACTGGCAGGAGTTACGGAGGAGGAGTTGTGACATTAGACGGCCTGAGAATGAAAACGGGCTGTGAAGTGTGTAGGAGAAACTACAGTAAATATTATATTCCTGCGACCAGTATTTTCTCAAGGATTCAAACCTTTCACCCACCATACCAGTCTCAAGCTGCTGCCTGCTGTCCATTAATTCATATTTCCAGCTGCTGAATGTAAACGTGTCCATCTTCCTCGCTAGCTTCCTGCTTGGTGACGTACACAATTATAGACTATAAGTAACTACAACATTACTTTTGTTGTCACTTTGAAATCCAACAATCCAATCACATCCTTGGATTCATTTCTATAATCATGGAGGAAACTAGGTTGGAAGATGAAAAAGCAAAACTGGATTTTAAAGTCACAAGTCAGACTTTTTTGGGGAGAAGGGGCACAATTTGTAATTTTGTCGGGAGTAGCAGAAAAGTAATATAACTAGTAGTGTAACTAATTACTGTTGGCAAGGAGTACTAAGTGGAGTAATATTACTTTTGAAAAGAATAATGAGCAATAACATCATTGTTATTATTATTTTGTTATTAAAATTGTATTAGTGATTACTAATTACATTAGTAGTTACTGGGGAAAGAAATATAATCACTACAATATTATTACTTGTAATGCGTTACTGCCCAGCACTGCTGGAGACTTGGATTTGACTTATAATGGCAGGACTTGCTGACCTTAGATCCTTAACTTAGACTAGCAGTCTGATGTTCTTTCCCTTAAACAAACTGAACTCAGATCTGTTTTCTGCAGGTGTGACCAGCGGGGCAGTGAGTGTCAGCTGGCTGCTGCCTGATCACTGGACGATTGATTCCCAGCCAGGTGGATTGATCAGATTCCAATGACTCAACAGCTTGAAACTGCATTACACTCTCTCGCTCTTTCTGCCAGGTTTCTACGTCAGCTCTCACCTCAGAGAGAGGTCGCATGCAGGGTTCACTCTACTACGCTATCTATCTGTCTCTCTCTCTCTACTATCTATCTGTCTCTCTCTCACTCTACTATCTATCTGTCTCTCTCTTATTCTACTATCTATGTGTCTCTCTGTCTTGCCACACTGTTGGCAGTCTTCCCGCTGTACACACACTATTCAGGTGGTTTAATGACTCACTTGGCAAAAGAGATAAAAAGGGTGCAACAGTTAGTGGTGTGTCGTAAAACGGAGATGTGACAAATGAGGTGATGAAAAAATGTAGGTTGATTACTGAAATAGATTCCAAAGATCATTCAAATGATTTTATAAACCCATTACCTACCCACCTTCTTTCTTTGTGCCTTTCATTTTCCCAGTTCCTAGACTTTTATCGATTGCAGTGTCAGACACATTTCTGTCAGGCGTCACAAAGCTCTCTGTGGTGGTGCGTTCAAGGACGCATTGTATGTTGCACAGAAGGATAATGTGAATATGGTTGTTTTTTGTTGTTCCTCAGCCAATTCTGAAAGTGTCCTTTTGGTCCAGTGTGACTCTAGGGATGACAACGTCGGTCATCCACTTTGGCCCAGACTGAAATATCTCAACAACTACAACTACAACAACTAATTGATTGCCATAGTTCGTGCAGATGTTTATGTTCCCCAGAGGTTGAATCCTACTGACTTTGTGATTCCTCGACTTTTCCTCTACCCCCATCATGAGGTTGACATTCCTGGTTTCAAGTAAAAAACCTGTTGGATAAATTAATTTGGTAGAGAAATGTTCCCCTCAGAATGAATTCAGATTTGAGCGCTACTATCGGGTCAATTTGTTTTTTTGTGTGTGCATTGTTTTGGTTTATGACCAAATACCTGCAAAACTGATAATGACATTCAGATGATACTTTATGTTTAATGATAATTGTTGATAATGATAAATGTTAACATGCTGAACCATGATGAGCATGGTAAGCATTATACCTGCTTAATGCTGCATTCACATGGATTCAGGTAGATGACCGGATGTCCATGTGGCAGTGGGGTCCAAATTAAACTATTGTACCTTTTTGCCACCCTTACAGTATTTAAAACCGTAGCTCCCCTCACACAATAAGAAAACAGGTGCAATCTGGACAACAAGCTGCTAATAATTAAGATTGACAATAATTACATCAAATAATAGACAAAATAATACGAATAATACCCAAGTATTTTAATTTAACATATTTTATTCCTGTCTTTGTAAATGATACAATATCAGCATAGCAACATATCGTTGTCTGTGTTTGTTTTTTTCTATCTTTCCATTCACAGTGTTTGTTTTTCCCATGCTGTAAGGAAGGTGTTGTCTGTCTGCCTGAATCCATGTGAATGCAGCATACATCAACATTTTAGAGTTTTCATTGTGAGCATGTTAGCGTGCTGTTGTTTGCATTTAACTCAACTGTGCCCACGTACAGCTTCACAGAGCCGTTAGCAAATAGCGGAAGGAAGAAAGACACGGGGAGGCAAGCATAGAGGAGGATGGAAAAGAAGGAAGAAAACTTAAGGACAACAGACAGAAAGGAAAATAGGGAGGGGAGCAAAAACAATGTAAAAGTGAAGGAGAGAAGTGATAAAAGACAGAAGGGTGGAAGATTATCTTTGTAGAAAACAACTTTTCATTCTAAGTTAACAAAATCACAACGATTTCTCATTTTCCGGTGTTTATACTCTAATGAAAACGTACCTATGAATATAATATTCCAATTTCTGACAATAGAACCTCCTAAATGTTACACACTGGACCTTAAAAGACTTGGATAAGTGACTTGATTAGTTAAAGCTGATTTTCAGATGAGTCTACACATTTTGAAGGTTTAAAATCCTCTCGACTTATATGGCTGTGTCCAAATCCATTCGTTCACTTACTCACTCCCTTTTTCTAGTTTTCTCTATAGCAGTAAATTAAGATTATGGACGCCTGTGTACGTGCTATGGGCACTGCTTTTTTCAATCCATTTTTGGACTCTTTGAGGCGCTATATAATCTATATAATATTAGACGAGGAGTGATTTCAGACACAGATGATGTTTTACTGATGTTTGGAGTCTTCAGGGTATTCCACTTACATCACCTACAGTTCGCTGTCAGCAGCGACCAATCACAGCCCAGTCCCGGTGAGGATTACTGCTGACGTACGACAGTGGGTGAGTGTCCGGCCGGGCCCTACATGATGTCACCGCGTCGCCTCTTGCAGCTGTGTAGTCCACTACGCAGGAACACACACAGCTGATAAGCCCTCAACTTTGACACTGCTGCCCTTCCACCTTTCCAACTTCCATTCATGCTCTTTCTCTTTATCGCTTTGGCTCCGTTCACGCTGCAGCTGAAGATTCTGGCCAACTGACACATTTTTGATGTTTTCTGACCAGCACAAACAGCCAATATTCAGTATTTATTGATAAATTCATTCCTAAACTCCAGCAATGAATATTTTCAGTATTAAGGTATAAGGCTGGTGTTCTACTACTATACAAAGTGTTCGTCCGTCTTTCAATACTTACTTACTTACCAATTTCCCTGCACTATCTGGTGAACTCATTAAAATATATAGTTTGGGCTCAGTAATTCCCTAAAACAGCTGGGCGCTGTAGTTTTTAGCAAACGTTACTCAAACAGGAGGAAATACTGCATTAGTTGGGGCCTATTTTCAGCGGAGGATTAATTCATTTTGGTGCTGTAGAAATTGTTTTCAGCAGTATGTATGTATGTATGTATGTGGGACTGACCAACCAAGACAGTGAGAAAAGCCCAGTTATCTCTGGCAACAACTTATCCAACTAGCTAATTAATGACCTGAAGAAGTCGATGAAGATGTCGACGGCTGACTTAAAGTTTTCGTCGTGCATGGAGGGTTTATCCTCAACGCTGCCTGCAGGCGTGCTGACAATTGCTGGTGCTGCTGCGGGGGACTTTGCTTTCATGCTGTCAAACACAATAACATTACACTCTTCAGTTTTTAGATATATTTCGTGTTTGACCAGATCAGGTTAGAGGTGTTGCCCTGGCCAGCTTTGCTTTTTGCATATCACAGCCTGCGTGCGCTGATAATTCGGTCACTACCCTTTAAAAGCACAGAGTTTGGTACCCAACCTTGTTACTGTCGAAGAAAGCGGGACAGAGAATGCACTGCTCATCCATCACAGCCACCGACAGAGCAGGAGGATCAGGAGGAGGAACTTATTTTAGTGTCAGCCTTTGGCAGTGGAGACAGCCAAACAAACTGCTCTGGTACATTTTACTGCTGCTAGTGCCAGTTATATGATGGGAGGTGTTGGCTAGGTCACCTCAAACTCTATGATCACATTTTATTTGATGGAGCTTTTTATATGAATTTTATTAGTGTGGTTCAAAATACAGTGAGGGAAATAGTATAATACCTGAAAATACAGGATGACTTAAAAAGATATACAGCAGAACAATATACCCAGCGACTCAAGGTTAGGTCAGGGTGAGTTATTTGGGTTAAGGTTATGTAAGATCTGTTTTGACTTTAAGAATCTTTAGCTTGTCTGTAAAGCTCTGGAGCTCCACAGTGTTACGTCTAACATGTTGAACATCCCTGAGAAACCCTGCTTTTAGTTTTTTTAGCCATTATTTTAACAGTGTTGCTGTGTGGATGGCAATGTCCACTTTGGTCCATGAAATCCAGACATCCGTGGTCCACAGAGGACGGAATCCAACAACTTTTTGCTATAGTGCCTCCAGCAGCTTGACATTTGTGGTTTAGAGTGAAATGTCTTGACAACTATTGGGTGGACATCCATGAAATTTAGCACACGTAACCGTGATGGCCAGAGGATGAAACATAATGACCTTGGTAATACTCTGACCTCTCCTCTAGTGCTACCGGAGGGTCAAAGTTGTCCTGAAGAGAATCTCTACATCTACTCCACAGATTGGTGTTTTGTACAGAAAGTTATGTCTACCAAATGATGAATACTAATGACTTTACCTGTAGCGTCACATATGTGGATGGACTGCTATGACATTTGGCACAGACTTTTGGTTGATGAACCCCAACAAGAAGCAGCAAAATGATTAGTCTCTCACGTCTCTTGAAGCCAGGATGGAGTCCAGCAGGGTTCAGTAGCTTTGTAGTGGCTCATCTCACCTTTATTGCAAAATTAGACATTTAAAATACAGGAAGACACATGATACAATAGCCTTGCTGAAAATATATTATGAAGTCTGTAGTCATCTCCTTGGTCCTCTTGGTTATAAAGGGGGTGATGGGTTATTGCACCTCTGCCCTTTAGACAATCTTGTCGTCCCTGATGTAGAGGCCTTGTGCGACTTCAGTGTTCAGAATCAGGGTGGAGGAGGTCTGGTTGTCTAACCTCGCAAACTGGGTCTGCTGGTCAGAAAGACCAGTTTCCAGTTACAGAGAGGGATGCAGATTCAAAAAGTCATCACATTTGGAACAAGATACCATTTTTACTGATCACCAGGCTGAGAGGACACATGTCAGGACACAGTTTGTGCTGAAATGGATCATCTCTGAACCAAAACAGGACATTTCAGCAGTCAGATGTAGGTTCATATGAGGCCATATGACTAACATCTCAAATGAATCAGACATTACCAGGAAGATCAGCAGATGGTTGAAACAAAAGCTATGATCTCTCCAGTATCCTTCAGTCTCCGGCTGGCAGTCTGCCTGCTGGACAAACATCACTCTGCATGTTTTATGGCTCAGTTGGCAGTGGAGATGAAAAGATTTAACATGATGTCTAATAAAGTTAAAATCTGAAGTTTGAATCAGGCAATTGAAGAATGTAGGTCAATCACATGAACAGTGAGCTGATTCCAATGGTAATTAAGAGCTGGGGCTGATTAGAAATTAAGGAAACAAGACAGGAGGGAAAGGAGCAAGAAAGAGAGTAAGGAAGGATGAGAGAAAATCGGGAAAGAGTTAAGAAAGAAGAAAAAGAGGAGAAGAAGAAGGAAAACATAAACTCCAGTACAATGTTCAATTAAACTTTGACCTTTCCTCCCTTCCTGGTCAATAATTGTATTTCTTTAATGTTTAATTAAAAGCCATTGGAACAGTACAGGACTCTGACGCCTTCACGCTGATAACAGCTGTTTCATCAATCCAGCTGATAAATACTCCAGAGTCAGCACCGTCACTGATATCAGCAGTTGTTTTCCTTCTTAAGATAAAACTGCCTGCTGCCGTTTATTCATGTTCACTGTGAGAAACAGCTTCCACAGAGAGTGACATAATCCGGGAGGTGTTCAACATAAGCACAGCCACTGGTTGTCTCCGCAAACTTCTGAGAAATGCTATAGCTGTTAGAGCTTTAACTTTTTTTCACCAGTTATAATTTCTCACATTTACTGCTGCAGGAATATAAAGTGGATTTGTTACTTAATGAAGTAAATGTGCTGTGAGACCAAAACTGTGACTTAAAAGATACTAAAAAGCTCTGTAGAGCTGCACAGTTGGAGTATAATACTCTGTGTGATCATCATTATGCAAGACAACTTTCACATTACATGGTTAATAGCCGTGCCTGAAATGTGCCAGTACTCACCATTACTGATACCAGCACTTCCGACTTTTGTCCACAGGAGTACCCTTACTTGTTATCAAGTACCACCACCTCTGGTGCGCCTTTTTGTACTCACCATTGAGATCACCAGTATTTTTTCCAAGGGCTGTACAATAAAAGTCATGAAATAATGATCTAAAAATAACTATGTTGAAGTTTTGATGCATGCCCCAAACCTCCCTAGCAAATTCAGTTTTTCGACCTCAGTATTTATAAAAGCAACACTGGTGAGGTACTCCTAAACGCCTGCATAACTGTGTCTCTGTGTAAACACGTAGCTAGCTTAACACTAAGAAAATAGCAATAAACTGTACTGAGTTAGGGTTAGGGTTATGTTGTGTTTGGGATTAGGGTTGTGTTGAATTCAGGTACTGGCACCTTTTTTGGGCCAATTCAGGCAGTGGTTCATACTCATTTGACCTGTTTGATTTAATTTTAGTGTGTAACTTTAATCAAGAAACTGAAGTCCTAACAAAAGGCACAATTAAATTAACATACATGTGAAATTATAATGAGGTAATAAAGTTATTCCTGCTGCAAAAACTTGATTTCATCTAAATTTCGTCGCATCTAATGCATGTTTTACAAACATTTTTATTATACTTCAAGTTTTGTAGTTCATAAATCTGCCTTACATGTAATACAACAAAATCCTAAAGACCTGGAAAAATAAAAAGAAACATAATAGATAAGGCGCAATACTGGAATGTCTTTATGGACGAACAAATAACTGGCACAGTGTAAAACGTTAGATAAGAAATGTGCTGGAAAACAAGCAGTTTGAGCCACGCAGTGAAGGTATGGCTCTGCATGCTTGTGGGCTAATTATTTCCTCAGATAAGGCGGCTAAAAAACAAGAACATTCAGATGCTCCGTGGTGTTGGCAGAAACAAAGAGTAAATCATTGTCTCAAAGAAGACTTTCCAACATCACAATCAGACAAACAATCCTGTCATTGCTCGGAGCGAGTACAGTAATATATGATTTGTTTTTTCTTGGTACTGTTAAAGTCACAGAGAGATTAACAAAGTTGCAACGGACATACAAGGTCAACACAAGCCAACACGCAGGGGATGGGACGTGCTATCGACTGCACAATCAGCGGAGGACTTCACTTCCCATGATTCCTGCATGCTCACTGGGACTTCTATAAGGATATAATATAAATATCTCAGTACAGAATTATCCTGTTTTAGTATGTATGTAGTTTAAAAATCAATACATAAGGATAAAATGAAATGAATACAATAAATAAGATAAAAAATAAAATAAATATATATGATAAAAATACATAGAACATATCATGAATGTTACATAACCACTAAAATTCTGCATCTTTTCCTCTTATTTTTGTATATAATAGAATTATTGTAGTAAGAAAATTTGTTGAATTTTTCTTGATTCATTATACTTTATTGTTATAAGATTTTCTTCAAGTAGATACAGGTGGAAATATTTCTGCAATGGCAGACTATTTTAGTGTATCCAAATATAAGACTTGTAGAAGTGTATGAGGTCTTTAACTCACAAAATGAATACAATAAATAAAGTAAAATAAAATAAATATATATGATAAAAATACATACATCATCATGAATGTTACATAAAATCTGCATCTTTTCCTCTTATTTTTGTATATAATTGAATTATTGCAGTAAGAAAATTTATACTTCATAAGATTTTCTTCTAGACATAGGTTAAAATATTCTTTCTGCAATGGGAGATTATTTTTAAGTGTCTCCAAATATAAGACTCAATTTCAAGCAAAAATAACTTCACTTGATGTAGATTTATTTATATTTTTTGAAGTGTATGAGGTCTTTAACTCACGGTGGAACCCAACTGTGCAATTTAATTAAGCTCCAGCTTGACTAACAGCATTTGTCTGCATGCATTAATGTGCAATGTTTTTGATAGAAAAAAATCATATTGGTGGCTAAAATAAAACCCAAAGATCTTCCAGTGACTTCTATACTTCTTTAATGCCAGTTTTTAATTCTTAAATTTGAAGCCAAAGTCTTCATGCACGGAAATGTGTTGGAACGCCATGCACAACAAATTCCTGTATAATCAATGAACAGCTCTCTGTGTTGTGATCTGTCGGCACTGCCTTGTTCTTAGAAGCTTTGACTTAAAAAACATGATAGGATTCAGATCCCAGATAGTGTCAAAAACAAGTTAGTGATGATTAACTTCTGTCACTGCCATTATCTTCACGTCTTACACAACAGCTGAACCATGGGACAAAAACATGTGGCCTCACAGTCACCGCATGGCTGCTCAATTTGGGGTTAAATGTAGAGTAATGTATTTACTTTTTGACCTGTACGTGTCGTTTCTGTGTGTATATGTGTTAAAACATGCTTCATTTATAGTATTAGTTACTTTAAATGGCAGAAGATAAGAGTTTGGATATACTGTACCGAGTAAATTATATGACGTGTGTCTTTTCCTTTTTACGCTTTTCCTCAAGTTCTTTATTTTTTATTCTACATGATGAATATAGTTTTATGACTTTGCATCACTTCATTGACTCTCTCTGGTCGTCCACGGAAGCTCTGCCTGTTGTTCCTGCACTTACACTGAATAAAATATTGAAATGGGACACACAAAAAAATCGATTTTAATTTTTCTTTCAGTCATCGGTTGAGTTACTGTTTCTTTTTTATTTTTAACAGTTTTATCAATAAATGCAATTAAAACTGCAGTGAAAATGCAATCCTGTGTCTGATGGAAATTTACACACATGCACACACACTCTTATTATTTAGCCAAATAATCATTTGATCATTTGACATTTGAGAAACTTTAATTAAAGTAAATTTAGATAAGCCTTTGTATTAATTACATTTAAGGTAAATATAAGTTAATCATATTTAAGAAAAGTAAAAAGGGGGTAAGATAGATGTTCACCACACACGCACAAATTAATTCAGCATTGTTAGGCAGTGCTCTGAATTGATCTTTTGTTCAAAGGTGACATTAAACTTGGATAATATATGTAGGATGATATATGGTGTCCTATTCTGTCTTCTTGTCAAATACTTTTTATTTGATTTCCGAGCTGATATTTAAATCCAAATGCTAACACTAAAATCAACAAACCGCATTTTACTGCAGGGATTGAGTTAGCCTGAAGTTATAATGTGTAAGAGTTGCACATTCACCTATCCAGCAGCGTGGAGCAGAATTAGTATTCATTTGGAGCCATGTTCAAGGCAAACATGACAAAAATTAAAGTCTTATATTTGAGCCAGTTTTAGTTCCAGTTTGGTGTCTGCAAGCTCTGTAGCTGCTAAAAGCTTCACCAATGTCACCAGCTAGTCACACAACTAACCAGTCTATTTTCTTTTTTTCATTAAATATCCAGCGTGTATATTCAGGTGATCAGAAACTAATCAAAACATACCTATGAATATTATATTCCCTTTAGATTTCATGAATGACACACACACTTATGCTGTTACACAACCTTAAATGGCTCGATTAACCCCATCTACAACCTGAATTTAGGGAGGAAAGAACTTTCAAAAAGTTTCAAATCTACAGCTAACTTTTCTCTGAGGCTATAACACTGAGCACTCACTGGAAAACATTCGAATACATGACAAAACATAACAAAGAGAACGTCTGCTACTGGAAAACCCATTTCTATTTATCACTTTCTCTGGCCCACATGGTCTTTTAAGAAACAGAAACACGTGTTAAGCTTGTCCCAACATACACTCTTCCTCTTCTTCAGACATAGAACTGTTCAAGTCTGTATACTGTGTATTAGACAGGACAGATAGTAGTTTGTTTCTGATTGTAACTTTTATCATGAGTAAATCTGATACTATTTACATGTTTTGCTATTATCTTAACTGCTGGAGAATGAGCTTCTTCTTTATATGGCAGTTTTTGTAAATGATGTGCTGCCCTATAATATCAGAACAAAATAACAAGATGACCAGATCCTTGAAAAATCAAACAGAATCAGTGATAAGTTTAAATAACTTTATTGTTGTGTCTCCCCTCGTGGGGCTCAAGATTCCAACAAAGAATAACCAAGAGATACCAGTGTACAAAAATAAATTAAGGCAAAAAATAACAATAGGAACAGAAAACATACATTTCCCCCATGTTCAGGGGGTCAAACAATACTGGAGCTGAGCTAACCTGGACTCATTTACTCTTTCTGTGCCACACAAATCTATATGGCAATGACGATATGATGTGTGTTCATAATAAGTTATTATTAAATAGGAAAATTCAGACGTACAATGTGCCGGTGTATGATGAGGAATGTTGGTTAAAGCTACCATTCGTACAAGTTCATGTAATTCATTTTAGCCGAATATTAACCGAAGCATTTTCAGGACAATAATCTGAAAAAAGGAAGACTTCTAGCTAACGAACAAACAAGCAGAATCATAACCGAATAGCAGAAAAATCAGATCAGAGGACAATTATTCCTCTTTCATAAAGTTGTCCCACCTCAGAGAGTGGAAGTTCCTCAGTACAACAGTGACAAGATGTTCTAGAATTACTCACAAAATCTAGAATGTCCAACATTCTGTTACAGAATTACTAAAATTCAGTTCTAGAATTTCTGATGTTGTTCTAGAATGACTAAAATTCAGTTCTGGAATTACAGAGAAGCTTTTCTAGAATTACCAACAACATCTTTCAGATTAGCTAACACGCTGCTCTTTTCCTTTTCCTCCTCTTTACATCTGATTCACTCTCTGCTGCAGGAGCTCCAGCTGCCGGGCCACCTCGTTGGGCAGGTCGTCGTTCACCTGCGTGGTGAAGTACTTCCTCACATCCTCCACCTCCCTCTGCCAGAACTCCTGGTCCAGGGAGAAGAGCTCATTGAGGTCCACGTCGCCCTGCAGGCCCTGGAGGTTCAGGGACTCGGAGCAGGGAAGGTAGCCCACGGCAGAAGGCATGGCGCCGGCCTCGCCATTCACCCGCCTGAACATCCAGTCCAGCACGCGGATGTTGTCACCGAAACCAGGCCAGAGGAATCCAGCAGTGGGGCTCTTGCGGAACCAGTTGACGTGAAAGATCTTGGGGAGCTTGGCGCCGGGGCGGTCGGCCATGCTTAGCCAGTGAGAGAGGTACTGTCCAAAGTTGTAGCCGAAGAAGGGACGCATGGCGAAGGGGTCGTGCATGATCATCTTGCCTGCAGAAGGGAAGGACAAAGAGGAAAGAGAGAAGAGGTGAGTATTTTTTTTTTGTTGTCTCATGGAACACAAATCTAGTGTTTGCGACAACTTTTAGATTAAAATCTTTACACAAATGAAGATCTTTGTGTTACAAGCTATTATATGATTTATTAAGCAAAAGTCATGATCTTCAGACTAAAGAAACTCCTTAAAATCCACTAAATGGTGATCAGACTAAAAGATATTAGATACTGACCTTTGTGTTCAGCTGCAGCGGTGGCCTCTGACCTCATAGCTGCTCCAACAAACACTCCGTGTTGCCAGCTAAAAGCCTCGTATACCAGAGGGACTCCTAAAAGGTAGCAGGGTCATACGTTAGATTAGTATTATGGGATTATTTTGTATCCTTTTCTCTTATTCTACCAGTGTTGTAGTTTTCAAGGTTCTCCACTGCTTACCTTCTGGCCTGCGCCCTCCAAAGATGATGGCTTCAATGGGGACTCCCTCCGGGGATTCCCACAGTGGGTCGATGATGGGACACTGACCGGCCGGAGTGCAGAAACGAGAGTTGGGGTGAGCACAGGGTTCGCCTGGATAGAGAGAAACACAGGAAGAGAAGCTTAATTTCATTTGATTTTTGAGTTGAAAAATATTGAGTGAAAACCTACTTCTTCAAAATTGTAATAATAATCTTGGACCTTTGGTTGATAGGATGACAGAGTGGCTCATCTAATAGACACTAACTAGAGAACGTTTGACAAGCTCTTACCATCTTCTTTGCTCCAGGGCTTGTTCTTCCAGGAAGTGATGGTGACTCCCTCGGGCAGTGACTGGTCCATTCCCTCCCAGTACACGCCGCCATCACTGGTCTCTGCAACATTGGTGAAAACGGTGTTCTTGACGATGGTTTCCATGGCGTTGGGGTTGGTTTTGGCCGAGGTGCCAGGTGCGACTCCAAAAAAGCCGTTCTCTGGGTTGATGGCACGTAGATTGCCTAGCGACAGGGAACAAAGGGGAAAATAATGAATAATAGAAGTGTTTGCTTGTACTAGTATTACTATTATTGTAACTTTAATGTCCCTGATGGCAAATTGAACTTCACAAAGTCTTGAGTCTCTCACCTTGGTTGTCAAACTTCATCCAGGCGATGTCGTCTCCCACACATTCAACCTTCCAGCCGGGCATCGTGGGGCAGAGCATGGCCAGATTTGTCTTCCCGCAGGCGCTGGGGAAGGCTGCTGCCATGTACTTCTTCTCACCAGCAGGGTTGGTGACACCCAGGATCTGAGCAAGACAAACATTTGTCTCAGTAAAAAGTTGTTGTGGAGAGTATCTATGATATGGAATAATTGGAGGTTTTTTGATATTTCTTTTCATTCCTTACCAGCATGTGCTCTGCCAGCCATCCTTCCTCCTTGGCAATACGCGACGCAATGCGCAGAGCAAAGCACTTCTTCCCCAGCAGGGAGTTTCCTCCATAACCACTTCCGAAAGAGACGATCTGCCTGCGGTCTGGGATGTGGGCGATTAACGTCTGCTCGGGGTTACAGGGCCAGTTGTTCACCAAGGGCTCTGTGAGGGAAATCAGTAAATTTGAATCAGTTGACAGCATGTGTTTGGAGGACGGAGGAAGATTTCAGTAAATTGCAGAGAACTGTAATACCTAAAGTAGTAGGTCGCATTAGCAGTGGTAATTGGGGTTGTTGTTAGTCATTTTAATTGTTGTATTTGTTGTTAATTTATATTATTTTTATACAAGTAGTAGCAGTAATGACAGAATCATAATCAGTATTAATAGTTGTAGTAATATAATGTTAGTTACTGCGTAAGTAATCAAATACTGAAAGTAGTAGAAAGTACTAAAGGACTAAAGGAGCTATCAGCAGTAATAGCAGTAATAGTGGTTGTAATACTAGAAGTGTAACAGTAGTACTGGTCATTTTCTTCAGTACTCATTAGTATTCAGCATTGCCTTAATGCTATTGAATAAAAAATGAGTTCACGTACTTTTGAGGGGCAGAGGACAGCCGACTGAGTGTAGACAGCGGACGAACTCGCCTGTGCCCAGAGCAGACAGCACGGCCTTCCCCATACGGGTCATCACCCTCATACTGGCCACCACGTAGGGAGAGTCTGTCAGCTCCACTCCAATCTTAGAGAGTGGGGAACCTACTGGACCCATGCTGAAGGGAATCACATACATGGTACGACCTGAGGACAGAGAGTCAGAGATGTCAACATTTTAGTGAAGTTTCACTACAGTTAATGAAATGTGCATTATTGGGTTTGAACGTTCTAAGCATCAGGAAAGTGTGGAGTCAATCAGTGAAAAAGAGAACAGTCTTTCAACTCTTTGCACTTTTGACTCCACTGTCTTCTAATCTAATACCTGGTGCTTTTTTATGTAATCAACGTACATCAACAGTAAAAACAATGGTCACAGTGCTACAGTATCCATCTAGCTGCCCAATAATATCAGTCTTGACTTTAAAGCTTCCACATGTTTTTCTATCTGGTTCAAACTAAAGGATAAATTGAGTCAGACGTTCTCTGTGGTACCTTTCATGCAGCCGGGGAACCGCTGAGCCATTGCTTTGTCGAACTCTTCCGGGGACATCCAGCGGCCCAGCTGGCTGACTCCACCTTCCAGTGGTGTGGGGACAGTGTCCTTCTGGTCCCGGGTCACAATCACAGTCTTACTCTCCACTCGAGCCACGTCCCTCGGGTCGGTCCTGGCCAACCAGCTGCAGGAGGAGGAAGGAGGGAATGGAGGTAGGTGGAAAGGAAGAGGCAGAAAGGGTAAGAAGACATAGGGCTTTGTTGCAAAGTAGAGGGACAAGTTTAGGGTTTGTTCTTGGATTACAAGCTCATGCCAAAGAGGCAGTTTCTCTGTTAACCTTCCACCTGATAAAATACTGCTGGTAAGCAGGTCTGAGGTGGACTTGTAATGTAAAAGGTATGTTGTTTCTTTAAACAGCTGCTGAGGACTGACTGATGTAGACTGTCTTTAACAACAACATGACTGGGCAATCTGCCAATTGCATAGAGATGCCGCCATCTTAGTACAAAAACAGTGAGTGCTGATTTGTCAAAAATGCATTCAAGACCAGTTATTGTTGAGCAGCTTGGGAGTTCGGCTTTCAGCAGTAAACTTTTTCTACTGTTTTTACATACATTTACCAAAAAAACCAAAAGACACAAAAGACCCTAACATTTCAGAAAATGTCCTCTAACCCAGAAACCACCTAAAAAACGACTTAAACCCCAGCCAACCTACCAGTTCTCATATTTTTTGAGCTTCTTGATCATCCCTTGCTCCTCCAGCTGGGTCAGGATGGCTCGGTTCTCCTCGTCGGAGCCATCGCAGATGTGGAGGGAGTCGGGCTGACAAAGGATCACATTGGCATCCACAAACTCCTTGACGGCCGGACTGAGGGCGCTGATATCGCCCTGCAGGATCCTGGGACCGTTCTGGTTCTGGGACTGAAGCTGAGGAGGCATGTTGGAGGAGTGTGGAGGGAGAGCGAGCTGATAGACTGAGAAAGAAAAGACAAGAGGAGCAGTGTAGTCTGGAGAAAATATGTAGGTAAGGGTGGAAAAGAAAAGAGAGAAGAAGGGGTGGAAAGATCAGGAGAGGGAAGGAAAAAAAGAGAAGAGAGGATGCAAGAATTGCATGAAATGGGTGAGGAGAAAAGTAAACAAGAGGGTGACAGGGAAAGACGGGGAGGGTTATAAAGGGGAGCAAGTATAGAAGATGCAAAGAAAGGAGAAAAGAAAAAAGGTGATTGGAAAGAAGTGGAAGAACAAATTGGAGAAATTTAAAGAGGAGAAGAGGAGAAAAGGAGAATAAAAAAGATTAAAATCAGTTTAGCTCAAAATCTGTGTTCCAGTTTTAAATATGTACATTTTGTAGACTTTTCTAAGCAGTTAGATTTGGTCTCATTTATACTATTTTGCATTTAAAACACTACATTGAAATTTCAAGTAACTGCTGCAACCTCCAGGTCAGACAGACTCGGGGTGATGCAACATCATCCCTGTGCAGATCCCTGCTCACTCTGCAGATAACTTTGGTATCCCTCCTCACATTACACACAAGTCACACTGAAAAGAAAGAGCATCGGGTTACCTTTAGTAGTTTTTTGGAGCAGAGAGCCTTCAGCTCGGCCTCATCAGTCGATGTGTCTCTGTTGGCTGTTTTCAGGAGAGTTCAGGACTGTTTCTCCTTTGTGCTCAGTTGTATCACTGTGGAGAAGGTCTGTTCTTTTTATACCCTGGGATGTCCCACAAGAGGAGGGTGGGTGGGGGGAGGAGGAGGAGGATGTGTGGGGGAAGGCTCTGTCTCTGGGCTATTTGCATGAACCTGTTGTTCCATGCAGATCTGAAAAACACAGTGTTACAGGCCGTCAGTAAATCATTAATCGGCAGTAGGACGTAACGTCGTCTTCGCGCAACCGGTTCCCTCTGCCCCCAGTTGAGCATTGATAGCTTGAGTTGGCTTTGATCCAAAAGAGAGACAGACAGCTCTGTCCTCACCGCTGCCAGGGCTATGTCTTCCTGTAACACACTCCCTGCCTGAAGGGGAAAAGCCGGATTGATCATGTAAGGGTGTATGTATACCTGGTTATGCCAGCTGACCAAGTCTGAAATATGCATCCTCTTTCTGGTTTAATTTCCATGCAAACTGGATAAAGTGAAGCAGCCAAAAATGGTTAAATCAAACAACACTGAAATAAATAGCTGTGATGTGTTCTCAGTTGTAAAAGAAAGACACTTTTACATGTTTCTTCGACACATTTTCGCCTGAATCAGCTAAATTAACTGACAGCAATTTCATCTTCTCTCATAGATTTTCTTTATTTTTTTTATTTTTTATTTAACAATTACATAATAGTCTTTCTTTGCATGTCTGACTGTCATCTTGGTGTGGAAACCTCCTGCCCTCTTGCAGCAGTAGCTGTTGAACTTTCACCCACATCACAAGTGATGTAAGTTCAGGGTTCGACACCGTCAGGCTGGTGTGTGACGTGGGCAGTGCCGTGGCTGGCCTCCTTCTTATTGGCTGACAGCCGGGGGCTTTTCCTCGTGTGGTCAAAGGTCAACCAGAGGAATGCGTGTGTGTGTGTGTGTGTGTGTGTGCAGCAGTTTAAGATACATTTATTTTAAATAAATGTATATATTTATATATGTTTAAAGGTAAGTGTTTATAGTACTGAGAGTTGCAGTTGAGTTACAGTTAGAGTAGAATTAAAATTAAAAGTAACTATTTATAATTTTAGTTGTAAAAGTATTACAGTAGTTACAGAAGTAATTGTATCCCAGTAGCACCAGTTCTAATGCTCAGACTCCACATTACAATGGCTCAGTTGCTGTATATCTGCAGGAATAATTTGTGTTGTAATGGACACTCCATTAAAAGTAAGCTTTTATTTTAGTCTGAAAAAAAGTGGTTAGAAAATATCATCCAAACCAACATTAGGATAATTAGTCAACTAAATGCAAACCTCGAATCATGATGAATTTTATTTATTTAGAAGCCAAAAAGGAGTTTGCACAGCTGAGAATTGCTATTCTCCCTCTTGTTACTGTCAGATTATAAAATACTCAGGAAGGGAACAGTGTGAGCTGTGTGATTTAGGAGGAGTTGAAAGTGACTCCCATTATCTTTTATAATGTACATACGAGAATGATTTTAGAGTGTAAATTTCCCATCAGATGGCTCAACGAAACCATGAAGTATTCTGCCGTACATAGGATGAAAAACTGGAAAGATTGTTTAATTTTGATACATTAACGTTTGTTTACATTGTCTCAAAAGCTTGGCAAAAACAGAGTATAATTAAATTAGTATTATAATTATGCAGAACATAGTTTATTAGTGATTTAAGAATTTTGTGGTAAACATTAGGGTCAGAAAATGTTTTTTACTTTTTGCTTTATTGTGGAAATGTACACTATATGCAGAATTATGGATCAGTGCTGATATTACTTTGTGGTGTCTTGTAAGTGCATGTGTACAATAGCTGTATGTATGACACTTTAAAATACTTTTCTAACAGCAGCAGTAGTACAAGAACTTGGAGTTGCAGATGCAACAGTAGGAGATGGAAAAGTGTAGTAATCGTTTCATTTGTATTGGCCGTAGTGGCAGTATAAATCCTGTAATTGTAGCAGTACCATAATGGAAGGAGGGGAGTAGTAGTAGTAGCATCAGTAGTTGCACTTAATCACTGCTGTATTAGTGGTAGCTGTAGTTTTAATTTAAGTACAGATGTTATTTCTGACAACAATACAGCACCTTTTGTGGGATTTTTTCTTTTTTTCTGTAGTCATGCTTTGAAAGGCTGAGCAGCACCTGGACCTGGACTTGTGGACTCGACCTCAGCACTGATGCAGCAGCCAATAGTAACTTCACAGGGGTCCGATTTAATACTCACACCAGAAGAGGAACAGAGAGCAAAGAAAACTGCATGATAACAGCACTTAAAGTTACATAATGTCCTCTGCTCAAGTGTTTTATGAACAATATTGTAAATTGTGCAGTACCTTGTCAGCAGACATAAAACGCAGACACCCAGATGACCTTTGACCTGCCGGCTAAACTTTAATAATGCTCAGGTTTGCTAAGATTTGTACCATCAGAAGGTTTTTGGATGGTGATAGCAGAAGAAGGAACATTTGTACAATAATAAGAGTAATTAATGGTTCCCATAGGTGGGAAGTACTTTAAGTAGTTTTTTCAGCCATTTTCTTTACTATTTTATCTTTTTTTCCTTTTACACCATTTTATGCCTTCCCAACATCTGTACTTTTTCACTGTCATATGTGATGTAACTAGGAAATGCCCAACTGACGGTGACAGCACAGATTAAGCTATCAGATAGCATTTAAAGGAAATGCTTTGAAAACAGAGATAAAGTTTGGTCCATTTATTTAGCAAGACATGCAGTAGATGTCCTGTTAGTCTATTTAAATGTGCTGTTATTCACTCTTGTTTGTTCTTGGTTTAATCAGTAGAAGGACAAACTTTTTTAAACCTTTTCTGTCTTTGAGAATGCGGATTACACATTCTGCACTTAGTTGCCAACTTATACAACTAGTTTAAACTAATACAGTCTTATACAAGAGCCCTGTAAAAATAATGCCCAGGCTCTCAACTCATTGGAAGTGAATTAGTAACTGAGAACATGATGACAAATGACAAAAAGTTTACTGTAGAGACATTTTTGGGGGCCAGCATGGTCAGTGTACTTTTCTGGGAAACAAGCCATTTTCCTCTTTTCTTTTTTTGTTCAGGTTTTCAAAACGAGAATCTGTTGGCTGCAAAGTAC
>NW_023339740.1:26026502-26026686 GCF_004916995.1 Morone saxatilis | reverse complement strand
CCCAGCATCTAGCTGCAAGACACTTCCACTTTGTTTTCCATGGTGTTATTGGTTTACCAGTGACCATCATACATTGTGCATGTCCCAAACAGTCAGACGTGGTGTTTTTTAACAAACAGCAGAGGTAATTCTACACAGAACTTCCATTTGAGTGATTTCCATTTCTCCTGTGTGTGTGTGTGTG
>NW_023339740.1:26013636-26026335 GCF_004916995.1 Morone saxatilis | reverse complement strand
ATTCTGGAGAAAGATAGCTGATTGTTGAATTAAGTTATAGCTTCACATTTCATATGCAGTGCTTATTCAGTCTTCAGTTAACAGTCAATGGTTGTTTTATTTGTAAAAATTCAAAGATCAATGAGAAATTGATGAGAAGTTCATTGTAACGCTACCATGAGGTAAAAAACATAATACATTTTCCTTTTCCGTAATCAGAAACACACCAGTGTGCTGTTGACCTGGTTGAGCCGGCGTCGTAGGACAAAATGTTTCTGAGCCATTACGCCATTCTCAGACGGGTTATGTCTGTAATGAATATGCATAACATGAGCTCGTATATTGAAAACTTCCACTGCAGAGTGTCAAACATAAGCCAGGGTTCTGTGTTAAACTGGCACAGGTAGATATGCTATCTCCAGTCTTTCCTGTTGATTGTTGTTGTGCAGGTTTGCAGCTGACGTGGCTGCGGCGAAGGGATTTAAAAAGGTATCCTCCAGGTAACTCCAGTTCATAATTACCCTACAAAAACATCTCTCTTTGCCGTTAGCGTCTGCTCTGCTTCAGTCACCTACAGCTAACTAACTAGAATTCACATTTACAAAAGCAACTAATGCTAACTTCAGTTCCAACATCTCCTTTAGCTTGTGTGCTAATCCCATAAAAAGTCAGTGGTGGTTAGTTGCCTCGGGTGTTTTTAGCCACACTAGCAGCATGAGTCTATTGATGGCAATGTGTGTCAGCTGGTCCACCACTTTGGACCAGACTCAACTTTTACATTTCAACTGGAACGCCCCCCCGCCCAAACGAGAAAGTCGGAAGAACCTCAAAATCCAAGATGGCTGCTAACTAAGAGAAAGTTGTACTAATACTGTTTATTAGCACTTCTGTCTTTTTTTTTATCTCATTAAATCAGTTGTACACACAAATTGAATGTGTTGTTAACAAATTGTATTGCTAACAATGGCTAATGGTTAGCCTGGCTAGAGCTTGGTTTTCCAACTTGATGTCATTCCCAGCTCTGACTTTAGACATCTGAAGTAAATGGAACGCACCATAAAAGCTTTATACCTGCTAAACATCAGCATGTTCCCATTTTCATTGTGCACATGTTAGCATTTAGCTCCAAGCACTGTTGTGCCTCACAGAGCTGCTAGCCTGGCTGTAAAACTCTGTGTGTTGTTTATACTAATAAGGTGAAAAAGTTCCTTTCTTTTCAGCACTCGGTTACGTACTTTGAGTGATAAACTGAGTGTATACAGTGTCTATATCATATCTAGAGATGTATATCACTGGTTTATGGTCGGAGGAAGAAAGAGTTTGGCCAGTTATATCTGTAAAAAGAAAAAAAGGCTCAGATAATACAGGATGGGCATATAAAGTACAGACAGGTAAATTACCTGAAAACACAAGAGGCTGTAAGTTCATAAAATCTAGTTACTGCAGTGGGAATATCTGTACAGCAGAAAATGAACAGGTCCACTATTGGAACACCTATTTTTATGGACAACAAAACAGATACTGAATGGAAAGAATGGATCAGCTTTGTATGTTTTTTTCTACTAGTAACAGATGATGAGAGATAACTGTGGAGACACTGGATCAGTGGCGTTTGGCTGAGAATATGTTTAATTTAGCAAGTGTGATAATTTAGTTTCAGTGTGATTTTACACTACTCACTCACATCCAGACTGTACATGTTCAACCACTCTAGTCCTCACTGCACACTGGCTGTAGAGTCCTTATAGTTTTTTGCTGCACAGCATCTCAAAGCAGACACTGCTGGTCAGTCCTGGAACTGCCATTTCAATGAATACTATCAAAATCTGACCAGCAGGTCTATGAGATTTTCCGTTTTGTATTAGGGCTGCAGCTAAGAATTACTTTCATTATGAATTAATCAGCCTGTTATTTTCTCAACTAACTGATAAATGCAAACTCTCAGAGCCAGGTGATATCTTCAGAGTGCTCCATAAAACCAGCAAAGATTCATATTTGAGAAGCTGGAATCAGAGATTTTTTGGGGCATTCTTGCTTAAAAATGACCGGAATAATTAATTTATTATCAAAAATGTTCTTATTGTTTCAGCTTTAGAGCGTGCGTATGTAATTTTGCATAGCAGGACAACTCTCTAACTAACTCTCCCTCATTTCTGAGAATCAAGCACAAAAGATAAAAAAAAAATCTGAACTTTAAATTTCTGAGAGAAAGTGATGCAGAGCCTTTGTAGTACCTCAGCATTTGGGGAAACTGTGTGATAACTGGAGTGACGACAGCAGAAGGTACAAAACACACTAGAGGGTCATTCAGCCTCGGTCTGAACTGTGCAATGTGTGATTCAAACTGTACAGCAAACAGAAGCTGGAGAAGAAGAGGTTAAAGTACCAGGTACACTGACGTAAAGACATAGGCCTGATAACAGTGCTGGATCTTCGGGGGGGGGGCCCTCTTTGTCCTGAGAGCAATAATGTAACACAGGCTTTAGGTTGTGGTAAACATCTAAAGTGGAAACTCACATGCAGTTTCAGTCAGTGAGGGAAGTCCTGGAAAAAGTCTGAAAACTATTCATCTTCCAGACCTCCAGATGTTTAAGAGCACTATTATCTCTAAATGTTTAGAAAATTATTTAAGTTAAGTAAGTAATTAGAAATAGTATTTTTGGATTTTCGAAACATTAAAAAAAAATTAAAAACAAATGAAAAAATGTGATCAGGCCACTTGAATTACAGAAGAAGAATTGAATATTCATTCATAATAGTTGCTAGTATTAATGAAAATATTGCTAATTAATTTAGAAGTTTTTTTTTTTTTACATAGAGATAAATTTAATTAAATTTTATAATAATACAGCCATAAAATCTTGGCTTGAAGGTGGAAACAAGTTAGTTATAATTAATTATAAATTATATTGAAATATTTTGTTGCACTTTTTGCAAATGAATATGATGGTTGATATAGAAAAAAAACTTTATTTTGTCTTTTTTTTAAAAAGTCAAGACAGATCAGAGCAGCAGTAAAGAGCCCTGATGTAGACACACTTACCAACAAGAAGTGATGTCTTTGATTAGAGCGCCACCTTGTGTCTCTGTAACATAACGTAATCCAGAGTTAGACTACTGCACAGAAACAAAGATAGATGTACTGTAACACCTTATCTGCAGGCTATCCTTTAAAGTAAGACCTATCTTTCCATGGTAACAATCAATGAGACCTCCTATAATGTATAATCAGTGTCACCTGTTGAAAAACAGAAAAAAAAACTCGAAAAACTGAAATAGTTCCAGTCAGCATATTTCCCCTGCTTCCTGTCTTTATGCTAAACCAGACTAAACTGCAGATATGTACTTAATGTACAAACCTAATGAGACTGTTGAACTGAAACTGAAGAAAATTCTCCCCAAATATTTAACTTTCGCTTTAATTTCATTTCTATATTATCTGAAGGAACCGCCTGTGTTTCATAAGGGCAGACATTTAGATAATACCATATCTTTGAAATCATTCTGATACACATATTTGTGTGTATAGAAAAAAGATATCCATCCAGTAAGATGATAACAAGCGTATCTTTCCCCCTCTAGTCCTCCCAGAGAAGGGTTGGAGCGTGTTAGCCCTCTCTACCAAATGTCTGCCTTGGAGGAGAGGTTACAGTCCACAGTCTGATATCTGGTATTACAACCTCTAATATATAATCATAATAAGAACCATATACACAGAAATCTTTTCACTTGTTTTCCTGCTTATTTAAGAAACTTTAATTGAAGGCGGTGAAGGTCAGACTGCCTCGTCTATCAGAGCTCCTGAGGGCAGCTGTGGATCCTCCAGCAGGGGGCGCTGCTGGACTCTTTCCACTGCAGCCTAAAGCTTCTCCTCAGTGCGTCTCTGTGTGCTGGCCTGCTGGGCCTGGAGCGAGGATGATAACACACCACACTTCACTTTCTAACAGGATGTGGTTTCAGTCTTTGCTTCAGGTGGTTAGTCCAAAGTTACTCTCTCTTTAGTGGTGAGGCTTTTTAATAAAACCGTGTGTACGGTCCCTTCTGTCACTCTCCTCTGTGAAAGTGAAAGTTGTGTATTTGGTTTGTAAGTTCATTTTATCGTCTCTTCTCCTCTTCTCGTCTGATTTGCTTTGGTTGAGTTAGAGAATGTGTGGGATGTTGTCAGGACGTCTCCATAAATGATCAACCAGACCAGGTGGAAACACAAAACAATACAATTTGACCCTGGAGACCAGGATTCAACACCTGATTGCATTCAGATCTGCCTCAGATATTTACATTCTATGGTTATATTTTTATTAGTTTACCCCAAATATGTTTTTTTCATGTTAGACTGCTTCCTCGTTTAAAACAAAATGTAACCAGTGACCATAATCAGGGACTCCTTACGTTGTAGGAGACATGGTCAGTCGTCAGTGATGTGTTGTCCCCTCTCCCTATTAAATTACATCTATCAATTAATTTGTAAATTTGAAAGCCAACACTGTAAATTAACACGAAAAGGTAAAGTTAGATAAAGTTATATTTTATATTTATATTTTAACTTTATTCTATTTTTCTATTTGTATGTGTATTTGTCTTATTATTGTACTGTTGTGTAAAGGGAGTCAGGCAAAGTAAGATTTTCATTGTATGGTAAACCAATGAGTTTCTTCTGTGCATGAAAACAATAAACCTCTTGAACCCCAAAGCAGTGTTAAGTCTAAACACTTTGGAGTTTCAGTCCCTGGTTTATGTCTTTAAAAGCTGATGCCCACAGTGGAAACTCATCAGTTCTCAGTTTGTCGCCAAATGCAGCAAAAATTCTACAGGATTTGCAGAAAAACATTTACCACATTGAAATGCAAATGAATGTTCTTTTACATCCACTAATGTTATGCAGATATCAGGAGTTGAGCTCATAGAGATAAACTGTGCAGCATGTGGCACGAATTCTCCAGCTGGGAGTCATTAAACCAATGCAGATAAAGAGGCGCAACAAAATTAGTTTCATTAAGTTCCAGTTCCATTAATTTGAGCAAAGATCAATCCGCTCAGATCTGATGTTTTTTTTATCAGCTGCCATTTCCTCATGTGACAGGTCACATGCTTCATATGCATCATGATCTGGTTGCATTGTGACACATTTTGTTTTTATTGATCAACTTTCGGCCTCAGCCAAGGAAATGAAAACTTTTTTGCAATATTTTATATCTTTTAGAATTTTTAGTGTTTCCGCTCATGTTTTATTTATGTGCAAATCGCTTGTTCGGAAAAAGAATGATGAAAAGGACAAAAGTTACTGCAGAGAAGAGAAATTAATTTTGCACTGATTGAGTTCCGAGAGAGAGTTGTTGTACTGACTTTTATCAACACTTTCTTCTTTCTCTCCTTCGTTTTCTATGAATGATATTGACCTCCACCTTAGAATGAAAGAATACAAAAAAAGGCAGTTAGAAAGTAAAAGAGGAACCAATCTCTGCTTCAGCTGAGGACTGCTGCTTTCAGTTTCTCACTGGTGTTTGGTTTCACCTTTCTGTGAGAAGCCCAACATCTTTTTAGGATCCAACGTTTTTGAACTCGTTCATGAAAGTTGTGATTCATAATTAAATGAATTTGTATTCACTGACTGTCTGAACTCAACAGAGATTCCCTGTAAACAGAGCAAGCAACACACGTTAGTGGCCACAGGCAGATATTGTAGGAAAAACTAAATAAGTTTTACAGATGCATTCATGAAAAATGTTTCCTAATTATGTTGTTGTTGGTAATGTTCTTTAAAAATGCATTTAATATTTCAAATTAGTGATATATAAAGAATTAGTGGGCTAAACAGTATTTTTTAAAGCATCAGGGTGAATACAGTAACTAAAATGAAAGAATCATTTGCATACTGCACACCAGTGGTTGAGAACAACAATCTGGTCACTCTGTAGTTTCAACATGAAGCGCTTTGTGTGCCTGCTGCTTCTGGGTCTTTCCTCTCTGTCTGTGGCCGGTGAGTCACTCCACTTTTGTTTGTTTTATTGAATCCACTCATTTCTTTGCTGGTCTCAGGCCACAGCATGTTAGGGTCAAATGTTTTATATCCAATACTTGACTGAATACTTGCTGGTATGTTCTATGAAGTTTAATTTGAGATGAACTCGAAAGTGAAAAAACACAACTGCTGCTACAGAGCAGATTTTAACAACTGTCATTCATATAACACTTTGTTTTTACACTCAAATGATATGATAGATATATTGCTTACTTACTTACTGTTGGTCTCCTCTCAACCAGCTGGGTTGTGGTGTATGTTTTTTTTTGGTTTTACATAAAATGTGCCTGAATATCTGCAATTGTGGAAATGTAACTAAGTACTGTTTTTTGCTAATTGAACTTGAATATTTACATTTCCACTACATTTGGGATGACATTTTTTTTTTACTCCACTACATTTATTTGAAATTAAAGAGTTAATTTAGTAAATTTGATGCATTTATATAGATTTAACTCACAAGAATTTATAAAGCAGCACCTAAACCAGCTGATGCTGCTTAAATGCATAATGCACCAGTAATAATAATACAGTATTATGATATAACACTCTGAAAGGGACCTTTCTACGGCCTATTACGTACTTTTATATTTGATACTTTTAGTACATTTAGTATCTTTTATAGTGTGGTATTTCTACTTCCTGTTTATCTCCTTCATTCCTTATGCAGTGTTAGGGTTATAAACTCACAAAGGTTTCTGTAGAATGTAATACCATATACTATAGCCTAGTATATTGTACTCAAAGCAACAAAACATGTCTACTATACATAGAAAATAGTAGACATGTTTTTGGTGGTGAGGGAGATAAGTGATCAAATTTATGAAGATATATTGTTTCTGCTCTTCATAAGGATGTTCGTTTTTATTTATATATTAAGCTTTGAGAAATGTTATGCTAACTCTAAGCCAAAATATACATTTTAACCCATGTCCTCTGTGGGGGACAGTGAGTCTTGCTTCTTTTCAACTATTTTACATGCTGTACTTCAGGAAACAGAGGCGGTCATGTATTTTGGTCTGGCTGCCACAAGAGACCACCAGACTTCGAACGACTTGCAAAAGAGAGGTTGCAGTCCTTTTTTGTGGAAAACATTTTTAAAATTTTGAGAAGATTTGAGGAAACATCTTTTGTATGTGTGTTTTCAGTGAACTGAGCAATGTAAAGTAAGATGTTATGTTTGTCTGCAGACTGTAAACCTCCTCACACGTTATCAGTATCTCTGCAGATTGTGGGTGTTTAGTTTCTCCTTTTTTAATTCTGTGTACACTCCAGTGATCTGAATGAGGAACTGGCACTTTGTCACAGTGCTGTGCTGTATACAAATGTATAGGAAGCTGGGCTTATAGACAAAGAGACATATATGAAATGTGGCTTTATGTGATATCTGGGTAAATCTTTGTGGCCTGTGCAAAATATTAAATATTAACTGTTGAAACATCATGTGCCCTCCTGTTTATACTGGATATTACAGCAGTTCTTAATGTGCTTTTAATGTAAGCATCGGGGGACAAAATCCACTGTATAAACTGGAGGCACGTTTATTGCAAGTAAAACCTGTTTCAACATTTGTATGGGCACCTGGCTATTGTTTGAAGACAGACATTAAAAATTGTGAACCCATCCTTTAATATGTTTGGATCACAGTTAAATATACATATTTTTAATATTTAAATCAATATTAAAGCAATGGATCTTACTTTGGCACTGAAGGGCTTTAAGCCTCCCATATGGTCTAGCGGTTAGGNNGGGTTCAACTCCCGGTATGGGAATAACTCTTGATGTCTTGAAGTGAAATTGCTGTGTATTGCTTTGTGTTTGATGGTCTTTGCCATCACTGAGTGAATGTGTGTGAAAGGATGAATGTGGCACATAGTGTAAAAGTACTTTGAGTGGAAGACTAGAAAGGCGCTATACAAGTACAAGTCCCTTAACCATTTAAGGTAAATGCTAACACGTTGATGTTTAGAGGATATACTGTTTGTACCATTTTTATGGATTATAAATGTCTGTACAAAAAGCCATTCAATAGTTGTTGGTGGACTTGGAGCGATGCTGCTAAAATTACTTATAAAACAAAAAGCCAATAATTTCTAATCAAATAGGTCAAAGCTGAAAAAAAGTACAGGGATGTAAAGGAATTCTGAAAATGAGAAAGAACCAGTTTAATTTTTACTGTACTACTGAAATGGTTTTGCATGTAAACATGCGTGTTTATGTGTTAAAAAATACTAATGAACCTACTGTGTCTGCACATTAAAAAACTATTTACTATTATTACAATCTTTCAGATTGTGCTGCTGATGGAGATGGATACTTCATGTACGCTGACTTCTGGTGTGCCATCGAGCAGACACAAGTAGAGTATCTGGTGGACTGGTATTTTAACAAAGAGTTTACGATGCAGTACAACAGCACGGTCGGGAACTGGACGGGCTTCACTCCAGCTGGATTCATCACTGCGTCTCTGTTAAATGAAGACAAGCAAGATGCTATACAGAGAAAAGTGGAGAGGCAACTGATATGTGTCGACAACGTCGGTATATTAATTAACACAACTGAGGAAAACATAGGTGAATATTCATATATATATATATATAAATTCTATTTTATTGGCACCAAATCACTACAAGCGTTATCTCAGGACACTATTTCTTTCATTTAAATGATACACAAACAGAGCTGTAAAAGCAACATTTTGTGGTTTAAGAGACGCTTTGGAATTATTTGCATCTATCCTGGACTGGAGGGCCAGGGGTGGATCTAGAGAAATATTCATATGGGGGCCAGAGGGGGCCATGGAGACTTTAAAGGGGGCTGAAAAATATACGTTGATTTAATTGCAAACTATTACATATATCAATATTTGCTTGGAAAAGCCTCCAATTTACGATGTTTAAACTCAAAAACATTACATTATTGTGTAAAGGATTAACTGGTGGCATTAGAAATACATTGTTTTATTTCTAAATCTTCAGAAATTCAGCTAGAGTGTGAAATGTGGCCATAACACATTATTTTTCAAATTAATCTAAATGAATGTGCTACATTTTACATATTTTGACACCATACTAGGGTGGCCAGGTATTTTTATGCCACCCCTCTAGATCCGCCACTGTGGAAGTGCAAGCTCTGTTTGTGAGTGCAGGTACAATATACAGGCTTTACAGGCATGATGGTACCAAACCTGGCCACCTCACTGTCACAACAACAAGACTTGGGGGAGCTGCACACACTCACAATTCACCAAGATTAAGTCTCACAATTAACTTGCCCTAAAACCGAGAACTGCATATTTCTGCTCACATGACTGAAACTTCACTGTGACAGATTCTACATAATGTGAAGTCACACAAGCGTTCAGTCTAAGGCCACTTCCGTTTACCTTAACATGTTTCCCTTTGGTTACATCATCAGTCATTAATAAATATAATTCTTCTGATTTCAGCTGAACCCAGCGTCACTCTCGCAGAGACCACCAGCTACGGCCATGACGGCACCATGCTGGTGTGCAGCGCTTATGACTTCTACCCCAGATTTATCAGGGTGACGTGGTACCAGAACGGACAGGAAGTGACCTCGGGCGTGACCATAAGCGAGGTCATGTCCAACGGGGACTGGACCTATCAGGTCCACTCTTACCTGGAGTACACACCTGGAGGACAGGACAGAGTCAGCTGTATGGTGGAGCATGCAAGCCTCAGGGAGCCCAAGATTTATGAGTGGGGTGAGGATGGAGGGACAATATTATTTATGATGGATTAGATTAGATTAGATTAGATTAATTTTATAAGTAGTACGGTCTAAACTTTCTCTATTTGTGTCCTGAGGTAACTTTTGTTATGAATTGGCGCTATAAAACACTGAATTGAATTGTATTAGATTAGATTAGATCAGATAAATTCAGATTAGATTAGATTGGATTGGATTAAATTAGATTAGATTAGATTAATGAATTTGTTTAATACTGAAATTGATTTGATATGTTATCATTAATGGGCATGAAATATAAGTTTCTCTTATCATTTTGTTGCAGGTAGTCAGTCTGAGAGGAGTTACCTTATTGGTGGAGTTTGTGCTCTACTGTTGGGAGCAGTGTTTCTGTCCTTGGGACTGATCCAGTACAGGAAGAAACGCTGTGACCCGCGATGTTGAAACCCTTTATAATCCAGTAAATAACCTGTTACATCAGGCAGGGATCTGGACCTCATTTTCATCCAATTCAAAAAAAGAAATGAAACCTTTTTATATATGCACATTTAAAACAAACAATGCTGTATATTTTGCTGTGGAAGTGAACTGAAAATGGTCAGAAGAACATCAAAATCAATGCTATATACAGGCAGCCAGTTATTTATTATTCACAGTGCATGTAGATGTTTCTTCTGAAAGAGCCACTTTTTCTGAATAGCTTTTGATCAGTAGCTATATAGTAACTCATAGCTTCTCTAGCTAGCCCTCTCGCTTACTGTAGCTTCACCAACACTGACAGTAATATTTGTTAGACTTAAGACCTGAGTATTTTAACAATGGACCAATCAATCGTTGGCTCTGTGCAAGACTAGTCTACATCCATGCAGCTCTGTTAGGCTCTACGGTGCTTTGAGCTAAATTCTGACAGTGACAACTCTAAAACGCTGATTTCATTAGTTGAGCTGGTATTTGGTGATAAAGAAATGTACTGGTAAAGATTAGGATGATGCTAGATGAAAGGAAATCACCAAAGTCAGTAGGAATCAACACCTAACCACGAATGTGAGTACAAAATGTCAGATGGCCAATCCATTTGATAGACGCAGAGATCATTTAAAGGCTAAGTTTAAACTCTGACCTGCTGATGGCGCTACATGAAAAGTCATTGGATGACAAAAAGTAATTGGTATTCATCATCTACGGATCATCAATTATTGTACCAAACTTCATGGTGATCCATCTCACAGTTGTTGAGATAATTCACTCTGGACTGAAAACACTGGACTGAGCTCCCTGCAACCCTCCAGTGGTTCCATCCCAGCGTCACCACGGTTACACACACAGGACAGAGAGAAGAGATATATGTGTCAGGGAACCTCCGTCTCCATGACGACGGTAAACAGGTCTTTCAGTGTGGCTTACACACAGGTGAAACATTAGCCGCACAGAGAGAAAGAAACCACACACACGCACACACACACGCACACACACTGGTCAGGACAGATGGCGGATTCACAGCGAACATCTGAACCCATCAACTTTGTGCATCAGGATGAAATCTGGTAAATCTGCTAACTTTTACTTTTCTCACCGCTGTGTGTCATTTGTGTTTTATTTAAATCACTCTTTTTGAAAAGGGGCTTAAGCATTTGGAAAGATGTTCTCAGTATTGGTGGAGGTCATTCATGTGCACTGGATGTTTAATATTACTGAATATTATCTTCTGATATTTGTCTTGTTTTAAAACATATAATGATATATTCCAGTCTTTCTGTAGGCCTATGCTTGTTGTGAATGAGTAGTATCATTATTACTGTTATTACTGTTGTTCTTACCATTGCTAATATTACTGGTAGTCTTGTTACCATCCTTATTATTATTTTGAATCCTCCCCTTGTTCCTTTTCTTTTTAATCTTCATGTAAAGCACATTGTGTTTCCCCCTCGGTGTGAAATGCACTATATAGTAAATACAGCAAGAACAGGTGTTTGTTTTAATGAGATTAATTGATTTGGTGTAGTTCTGCAGAAGAGATAAAATCATATGACACAATGAGAAAATGTCTTTTGTAAAAGTTTAATTCTTTCATATGTAGTAATAATGAGAAAAATATGCCAATACATCATAAAAGATATTGTGTTACAATGTGAAAATTGACAGTATATTGAGTTTTCTATTGAAAGTATTAATGAAATCATTCCATAATTATATCATAGGCTGTTGTTATTATTATTCTCCTACATGTTTCTGTGACTTCATGCAGTCTCTTTAATTTGGCAGCATATATATATATATATATATAAATTATGGTTTCAGCAACATACTGCAGTAGGGGACAGATCAGCCTTATTTAGTCCAGCTCTTGCTGATGTTGAGGTTTTCGGTTTATATTTTCTGCAAATTTGAGGAGCACCTCGTTTAAACAAAGATAAGGCATTTATCATTTTGTTAGCATTCAACAACCTCAGCTCTCCCATGAGTCTTGCCAGAATTGGACCTTCATCTTTCTGGATTTAAATGAAGGTAACATGAAGTTTTCGGAGTTTGCTTCGAGTTGAAAAGCACTGCAAGTAGTGGAGGCACCTGTTTCTGTTTCTGTTTCTTATTGTGTGTGTGTGTGTGTGTGTGTGTGTGTAGGAAAGCACATGTAAAAGTTGAGAAGGACTCAGCAGAAGTCTGGCCCAACAAATGGGGTTTCCTGACTGAGACCTACAGAGAGGTAAACATGCAACACACTGCCCCCTACTGTTCAAAAAGTACAACAACGATGGCACTAGATGTGGGCAAAAAACACCAGATTACAAATATTAGCTACAAAGAACTTGTCCTCTTGAAAGAAAAGAAAAGAAAGATCTGTCTTTAAACACAAACACACACGTCTTTCTCTGTTGTGTGTATTTCAGTATGAGAGGGAGAATATGAAGCTGAAGGAGGCGGTCAGAATGAAGCTTCCCCATCACCTGGCAGCACGACCTCCAACTCCTCCAGAAAAACCTATCCAAGTGAGC
>NW_023339740.1:26012816-26013483 GCF_004916995.1 Morone saxatilis | reverse complement strand
AGACAACTCAGGCCTTGATTGGTTGGCGTTCAGGTCCCTCAGATTTTCAGCTGGAAAAGTATTGCACGGTGCATCATGGGAGGCGTAGTTTTCTGAAGGAGCTGGGCTGGCCTTTCGACTCTTGCAGCTGACTTGACGCCACCCATTCCTTGTAATGTTGCCTAATCACTGACTCAGTATTGAATGTGGAGGAAAAACCAGAGGGCTTATGTGAGCCACGAGGATATAGCGTCAAATAAAGACATAAATAAAACCACAAGAATACATTTTAAAAAGTTGTTTTTCATTATACATAAAGGTTTGAGGCAGCAGAAATACACAGAACCATGTTCGTTCTTTGATCCATCAGTCCAGTAACATTATTTCCAGTAGTTATTAGCGTGAGCTTAAATGAAGGTAATGGCTGCTTGGATTGTAGTTTACCAGGCACATCGTATGATCACAAGGGATATTTTCTTAAAATAATCATCTTAACCTGTATTTTAACACCAAATCACATGGAGAAATGTTCTCTTGTCTTGATCAGATCAGTGTGCACATGTTCTATGGCTGAAATTAAAATTGATCATGGAAAAACCCTAACACAAATTATTATTTAAAGCAAAGTATTTTTATAAGTCTTGACTCAAACATGTCTATGGGCTCTTTGAACAGACATTGCACAATA
>NW_023339740.1:26009299-26012716 GCF_004916995.1 Morone saxatilis | reverse complement strand
GGGCCGGGGCCGGGGCCGGGGCCGCCTACAGGTTTGTGACTGATCGTTATCAACGACAAACAGCGCGTGCGTGTAGCTGTGCTGGCTGTGACAGTGGGACAGTACTGTTAATGTGCTCATTCACAGCAGAAACCTGAAGGTTCACTTTAAGGCCCAGACTCTGGGGAGTTCCTGTACGTTCTATAAACCAACACAATGACTCCTGCCGCAGCACAAATGTGCCATGATTACAGGCAAACACTGAAACATGCCCAATATAGATTGGCGCTCCATGACCTGATAGTTTGTGACTCATTTTTCTATTAGTTTTTACCTTTTTACCTTACCTTGGCTGATTCTCGGGCCCATTTACAGCTGGTAACCTGCAATCTGTATATATCTGTTAATGTAGAGAACAGAGAGAACAGCATGTCTGACCAGCAGTAGACAGAAGTGCAGGAGGCCCACACCTTGCTTTAACTTGTAATTATTAATTTAAGTCCATTTAAGATGCGTTTTTGTTAAAAAAAAGAAAAAGAAATGTGGTTTATTTTGAACTGGTTTCATTTTAGAAACGATTCATAGTACAAACATTTGTTGTGATGGTCTTGGGAGCGGTACACAATGTACACTGGCTCCCAGCCAGTGCATGCTGGGACAGGCTGCAGCTCCTCGTGATCATCAACAGGATAATCAGGTATAGACGATGGATGGATGCATTAAAACAAACTCTCTGCTCTTTAGCTTTCTGTGAATCTTAACATCTGAGGTCATTCTTCATGTGTTTAAAGTCAGCTGACTGTGATGGTAGCCTTCAGTCGGGAGCAGTCCGCCCTCTCAGACCGGTTAGCTGTCATTAACATGCCAGGTTGTTAGAGATAATTAGGCAACTGCACATAGAGGAGTGCCAGTATAACTGTTTAACTGTGTACTGTCTATCTGACTGTGATTGTGACTGCTATTGTTGAATGTGACACCGCCAACAATTAGAATTAGAAATCAGACACTCATTTGTTGCAGCCTGCCCAGAGACTACGGCTGAAAATGAGCTTATTAGCGCACTCACATTGACATTGAAGTGTAAACATTGGTCCTGGTAAATAAATGAATCCTGTTACTGTGACACTGTAGTCTCCTCTCTTTATTAGCTGTGATATGGGAGTGCTGTTGTACTGTCAAACAGAGGCAGAGCAAACACAGCAGGAAACGGCTGCACACTGTCAGTCTAACTTTAGCTACCAAGCACAGGGCCTGTTAACCTCCTGTCGCACCGACCTGCAGCAGCTTTTCTACGTCACCTAAAGTCCTCACAGGTTTCGTTCTTCCTGTTTCAGCTTTTATTTCAGCTTGTGGGGGAAACGCTGTGTCACTGTGCCGCTGCCCATCTCCTTACTACAGACCATATGTAGGGAAAATGTCCAGCTGTGTTTAAAGTCCCTGTCGGCGTTACCTGGTGCACCAGCTGAAACCCTGAAACCGGATTTTCAACATAGTTGGTCCTGTCGCAGTACGCACAGTTCATACGTTCCTCACAGCAAAATACCAAACCTAACATCCATGAAAACAGCTTGATGCTTGATGGTTTCCACATTTTACTGTTCTGTACCAGGTATTTTAATAAGGCTCCTTGGATTTGTTTAGCATTTTCCACTTTCCTCCAAGCTGTAGAGAGTTGGATCAATCAGGAAAGAAGTGAAGAATTACATCATGCTGTGTTCCTAAATGTGTTTAAAGGTCTTTTGTCTAGGTACAATGATACCAGCATGGAGCTCATGGAAGCAAAAACGCAGTCATTTATTTGTAAATCGGACCTCGCTACTGTAAAATACCGCTACGGTTTGAAGTGGATAGTAGAAAAGAGCAGGACGACAGGAAAAAAGGAAGGGTCACAGAAGTGACCTCAAGAAATCCGGGGGGCGGGGTCTGAAAGCGGCTGTGCCACCCCGATAATGTGATAATGATTGTGTGATGTTGGTAACGATGTTATCAGTCCAGGAATAGGGCCGGGTGCCGGAATAATCTGATGACACTGAAACTATCAGCAGCTGTCTGGCTCCTGGTGGACCAGACCAACCACGTACAGAGTGTGTGTGTGTGTGTGTGAGAAAGAGAGATGAAAGCTACGCTTTGTCTGTTTTGAGGTGTCTGAATCAGATAAGCGCAGACTGCCTTCCACTGAACTTCCCACTATGTCATCTGTACTACAGGTGACAAATAGTTTCAGTTACCTGTTGCTGCACCAGAGGGCGACAGCACGTATTTGACTGCTAAACCCAAATCCTCATCTTAACTAACATCGACTTTGATCTTTTTAAAAGCTGAAGCACGTTATGTAACTTCTATCTCATCTTCTAATCTTGATTCTAAAATGAAGCTGTAATCCAAACACACATCAGCACAAATACGTCTCTCCTTTTATTTCACCTCTCTCCTCCCTCCTTATACATGACTCAGCAACATCTCCTATGATGAGGTGATTCCCCATGACAGCACCAACAGGGAATTCCCCTGTGTTTGTGTGAGAATTGTTTTTGTGAATTTAAACCTGCATGAAGAGGAATTTGAATTCCTAAATGCCACTGCAACTAAATTATTATCATGGTTGTTGTTATTATTCCATTAATCTTTTCAGCCAACAAATTGATTCTTCTATTAAACGTCAGAATATAATGAAAAGTTTATTTCTTTGATTGGCGGTTCTGTCTGACCAACAATCTAAAAACAAGTTATTCAGTTAATCCATCAGATTAAAAAAGAATTCAGGAAGCTGTTTCTTTATTGTGTTTGATTCATAAATGGCTGAAATTATTAATCTAATGTCAAAATAGTTGATTCATTTAGTTAATCAGCTAATTGTGTCAGCAGTAATTCTACAAGTGTCAAAACTAGTCACAAAAGTAGTTCTGGCTCTCCTCCCAGCCGGTCCAACAGAGTTTATCATCCCAGTGAGCTCCATGAGACGCAGGTCTGGTTCACGATGGTGAGCAGACCAACCTAAAACAACCCGACTGAAGCATATTGTGTCTGCAGGCAGAGATTTGGCTCAGACAGGATTTTATCAGATTAGTAGAGTCCTGCTCCATTAGGACAAATACTGTAATTCAACATGCAAACAGTTGACTGCAGCACAGCTCCTTCTGCTCGCAGTCTGTCCTTCCAGCACCCACACAAAGTCAAAATCACTTAAAACCAAAGGTCCACTGGTCCGGGCTTCGTGTTCTGGTTGTGCTGTGCCTTGTTGCAAACCCGTCGTGTGCTACTGAATCGTCTGGTTCTCTCTCTCTTTCTCACACTTTAACGAAAAGATTCACATATAAACCACTAGTTTACCCTTAGAAGAAGCCCTATCAACACCCACTAGTTTGTTTTATGGTGAGAACATTATCAGGAATGTAAAGCAAGTACTGAGAGAATCTACAGCCTCTTCAATAAGCAGGA
>NW_023339740.1:25998008-26009258 GCF_004916995.1 Morone saxatilis | reverse complement strand
CCACCCTTTCTCTGTCTGTCCAGCGGCTCTACAGGCCTTGAAGAGGAAAAAGCGGTACGAGAAGCAGCTGGCTCAGATCGACGGGACGTTGTCTACCATTGAGTTCCAGAGGGAGGCGCTAGAGAATGCTAACACCAACACAGAAGTGCTCAAGAACATGGGCTTCGCCGCCAAGGCAATGAAGGCTGCACACGAAAACATGTAAGAGACAGTCACGGGTTGTTGTTCGTACTTTGGGTTACTGCATGCAGGAGGATGAAGTAAAAACCAATGACTTCATTCCTCAGCTGTCCTTAACGTTCCCGACGAGCTTGTGATCTCTAGATCTAAAGAATCAACGTCTCTTCTTGTCTCGTTCCTTTTTTTTTAGTTGTTCCTTGTTTTCCTTTGTTTGTAGTCCGACAATCTAAATGACACGTGTTCTCTCTTCCTCTCTGTGTGTCCTCCTGTTTCACAGGGATATAGACAAAGTAGACGATCTGATGGCAGACATTACAGAACAACAGGAAGTGGCTCAAGAAATCTCTGATGTAATTTCCAGACCGATCGGTTTCGGAGAAGACTACGATGAGGTGAGAACGCAGACGAGAACCATTTTGGGTTCATTCTAACATGAATTAGTCTGTGTCTGTGGCGTGCCCGCGTAACCTGATTGATTACTTCTGTGTGTGTTCAGGATGAGCTTATGGCTGAGCTGGAGGAGCTGGAACAGGAAGAACTGGATAGAAATCTTCTGGAAGTTGAAGGAACAGAGGACGTTCCTCTACCCAGCGTACCATCGACATCACTACCATCTAGACCAGGTATGATATGTCTCACACGCTGTGCAGCGAACCGTCCACCTCACAAGAATCTACACAATAAGATCATTAAATGTGCTGTTTTATTTCTGTTCCCGTTTTAGCCAAGAAGAAGGAGGAGGAAGACGAAGACGACATGGCAGACCTCGAGGCCTGGGCGGCTAACTAAGCTAGCTTGCCCTGCTAGCTAGCCAGTGCCCCTCTCCTGTCTGTCTCTGTGCTCCCAGGCTGGTCCCAGACATCTGGATGGAAGAGAGACAAGGACTCTGGGCTGCTGAGCTGGCTGTTGGCATGCTGCTCTGTCTTAAAGCCTACGTCCCAATATCTAACCATACCCCGACTCTAAAGTATGCACTCGTACACATATTCACTGACTTGAAATGAACCCAGGCTTTTCTCTTCTGATCAATGTTCCAGTAAGAATGTCTTTGCTCCAGCTGTGCACTCCTCTGTTTCTTAAGGGCATAGAATAAATGTCATGCCCTAACAGCCTGTGGTTATGTATATCCAAGTTCTCCTTGTGAGGAAACAAGAGTTGATGAATGTGCACTTCTTTTATTAGTCAGGAGCGTGCAAGTGCATACTTCTAGGGGGAGAGTGTGTGGAGGAACATGGTGATTCTTGTTTCTGGGAGGAATGTGAAGAATCAACTCGTGTGAAGAAAAAAAGCTAAAACAGAAAGATGACATGACTCAGCCATTTTCTGCTTCCTGCGTTGTCATCTCTCTGCTCTTCTACAGTGATGACGACAACCCATCGTCTACATGTCTCTGCTAAATCTCAACAGCTGCAAAAAAATATATATATAAATGATGAACATGTAGGCTTTCTCTTATATCTCTTCTCTATGTCACTGTCAAACTACAAAACAATGGCATGTTACAGCAGTGGTAACATCTTGTCATGGGAGGATCCAGGGTTTGATCCCTCTGTCAGCCATATCACACAGTGTCCTCCTGGAACGTCTTGTTATTAGGCAGCCTGGATCTAATCAAAATCCTAAATTGTCATGTGAAGAAAAGAGAGAATATATGAAAAACAGGCTTTGCAGCAGTTTCATTTCCCAGATATTCAAGCAGACATGGCTGCCTCAAGCATAGACGTCCCTTGAAGAAATTGCTTAATGAAACATTTAACAACCAACCTACCATTCTTCAATAAGTCAGTGAAAGTTAGCTGTTAGCTAACAGGCTCTATTTACTCATGTACTTGATACCGTTGCTCAGTGGTTCCCAACATTTTTGACTTGTGACCCTTTAAAACAAGGGTCAGTGTTTTCTTTTGATTCCTCGTCTCAGGCAGACGTGAGTGTGAAAAGTGTGACTTAGCGTTTTGCTTCATTTGAAGGATTTTCAGTGGTTTTAAGAGATAAATATCCAATATTTCACAAAACATAAGACATTAATCAGAAAAAAATGATATACATTGTGAAATATATCTTTGGACTCTTTGGGGAATCAGGAACCACTGGTTGATTCAGTAGGGTAATCAGGTACTTGATTATGTGGGTGGACTTTGACAGTAGATTCTTCATCATGGTCCTCAATGTCTTTTTGAGCTAGCTCAGCCAGCTACCAGAACAAGCTCAAGGCTGCTGACAGATTAAATTAAGTAACATAGTTCTTGATTTCTGTCCAAATTTGTCAACTCACTTTTAGATATGAAAGGCTGCTCTTCCTTCCCTTTTCAGGCTGTTGAGCAACCGCCAAGATGCTTCAAGTTCAGTTGAATGATGTCATAGCGCTGTCCCTAAAAAAGGTTGAAGTACTTATCAATCAATATTATAATTGACACTAGAGAGATAATGTGACTCATTCTACGTGCTAAAGGTCAGAATACCTCGGCGCCTGCTGCTTCAACTTGGACCGTTCTTTTCAAGTTCCCCGACTCCATGCAAGTACAACACTAAATCACTGTAATAAATCCCTTTAAGGAATTCATGAACGGTGGAGCCCAGATATGGGTTGGATGGTGTCGCTTCACCCAGATTACAAAAAAAAAACAATCTCAATCATCTGGCTAATTTATACCTTTACTTTTAACAAGACACCGATTGTAAGTTACCTTGTTGACGTCTTCATACATAAATCAGATGGATAAGTAGAAATATGATAGTTTCTCTGTCAAAAACTGCACAGATATCAACCAAAGCTACTCTGTTATATTAAGTTATAAATTGTAGGAGAAGCAGAGCTTCAATATGGCTGCCAGAGGGCACATTACAACACCTCGGAAGGCCTCTGTTACTCAATTTAAAATCACATGTGCCTGTCACCTCCAGCGCCTTGACTGTCTGTGGTTTAACAGTGATGTAATCGGAGAAAATCCTACATTAGTTGATTAAAGATAATGTGTGTGAGTATGTGATGTTTTTTCAGCCTTTTGACACAGTGACCTCTTGTGAATATTTAGTCAAACTGAAATGGTGAGCTGGAATTTTTTTGTCATATCTGCTCTTGACTCACCTGTAGTGCAGAATCGAGTTCGACATTGAGAGACGAACATGAGACGCGTTGGTTCCGTGTTGGTCTTCCTTATAAAACACACTTCCCTCCTATCGGCAGACATGTTTATGCATGGACGGACCGGGGTCGATCCAGAATCGAACAGCTGGTTGGGACTGTAATTTATGTCTTTAAATGAATCAATTAAAAAATTTAACTTGCTCTTTTTTGTAATGCAATATCACCTTATTTGTGAGTGGGTCGACCCCGGTCCTGATATTTAAAGACAAACTATTGAAAAAAACTTGCATATGCCAATAGAGTTTGTTTCTCTTTTGTTCTGTTTTTTTTTATCTCTCTGTTTACCTCAAATATCACTCATGTTCTCTCTGGCTGTACAGAAACGTGCAACCTTAACCAGTACAAAGGGGTTGGACAGGAGATCTTCCGCGTGGCTGCCATGTTGCTCTCTGACTGGGGTTGTATAAAGTTTATCTTAATAAAGTTGGGATTCGATGCAAATATCAGCACTGTTGCATCCGTTTGTACAGAAATAAGTTCTGGATCTTGGTTCTGTATACTTAGCAGTGCACCCTGGTGTTCGGGCTTCTTGTCTCTGTCATGATCACCTCACATCTATCTTGAGTACTACTTAAGTGAGATTTTGAGGTACTTGTACTTCACTTGAATATTTCCATTTTATGCTACTTTATATTTCTGCTCCACTATATTTAAGAAGGATGGAAACATGGTGCTTTTACTCCTACATGTATTTCATTTTTACAGTTACTTGCTACTTTTCAGATTCAGATTTTACATGTAAGCTTAGTTAGGGCTGCACAATAACTTAATAATATATTATTGAAATCACAATATGGCCAAGTACAAGTACTTGTATGCAAAGGTAAAATGTGAGACGAACAGCATTATAATGAAGAACTGTAGTGCTGCAAAGATTCCCTGGCCAACAAATCTTGTTCTCCAGATTTAAGAAAAGATTTGTTTGATACAGACCCCCAAAATGTTCACATAATCATCATTTTAATAGTTTAATTTGTGATGCAAAAATGATCATTTTCATACCGAACTGTATTGCAATATCTGTCAAAATAATGGTTTTTACCTTCTTGTGCAGCCCTACTGCTGAGCCTACAGCTAACATGCTAACAACAGAATATGAAAGTGGAGTATAATTATGAGAGAGATTTGATCAAATCAAATGCAACTAAGCACGTTTAAGTGTGCAGTGGTTTTGGAGCTGGACATCATCTGCACCTCTTCTGCCTGTAGGTGTAGAGACAGGATTAAACCTCAACCATGTTCTTTTGTAAATGTAAACACACAACCCATGAGCTAACAGAATATAGTGGTGTTTTAAGTGTTGGTCACGGTTAACTAGTCCTCTCAAATGTAATCAGATATATGTATGTATAGACCCTGAGTGCAAGATGAGTCATCAATAATACTTCAATGTTTTGCAGGAAGAGAAAAGAGACGTTGGTATATCAACATTTTATATATTTGGCAGATTAAAAGAGATTTAATGAATGCAGGGAATACAGGATAAGAGTAAAAGTAAAATTCTAATGTCAGCACAAAACTAGAATGTGCTACAAAGAGGCAGCTTTTGTATAAATCTGGATTAAGATATTGCTCATAGTCTGACTGTTACTCAGAGCTACTCAAACATTGAAATGTTTCAAATTCCACTTGAACAAAGCTTTAAAAAGAGGTGGGATTATGCACCTCTCTCATGCCAAAAATCCGTTAACTGGACCCGCATGTTTACACAAAGTTAACCCAGAACCTTGTTGATCCTCGCTTACTCTTTATATGTGGCACAGAAATGCTGCTGTTCTGAACTTTGACCTTATTGCCTGGTTTCTGGTCGTCGCTGTATACTGAAGACCCAAAGTATATTTTATGTAGAGGTCACCAGTGAAGCTATTTTGTGTGTAATTTAGGAAGGTAAGTCTTTTGATGTTATGAACATTTGCATGTTTTACATTTCAGATGTTAATTTAATGCTCCCTCATTATACTTATAAGGGTAACAATGCAGAGCTACCCATTGTTTGCACCAGTTGCATTCTTCTATTATTGATAATCTAGTAGCTTGAAAAAAAAAGGGGGGAATATAATCCTACTGTACAAATAATCCTATTTGCAAGAAAAAAAAAAACATTATTCCTTGTGAGTTAGATATTTTAAAATCTGAACAAAGAATTGCAGTCATTTTGGGACTGTGGGATGTTATTTACTATATAGACCCGAGTACACCTCCTCCAGAGTGTTTTGGAATTTAAAGTCAAACATGCGAGACTTCAGACCGATTGGGTGACAGTCGGCTGTGGTCCTGCTCAAGACCACTTGAAACATGCTCTTAAATTAGCTGTTGTCTAGTGTTTCTGCCGGTGTGCTGAGTTTAGCTCCTTCAACTTAGCCTTTCGCTCTCTGTACTTGTAGGCTAATAGTATACACTTCTCAACCGTATGTTGTCATTTTCAGGACAAGTTAGGCTTCTCAGAAATGGCATAACTTAGCATGTGAATTCTACTGCACAAGTTAAAAGGGATTTGATCTAAATTTAATGAAAAGGGTATTTGATCTGCCTCAGGCTGTTTATAAATCAGTCATATCTCTTATCACTGATGTCCTCCCTCATCAAAACAACAGTAAAACAGGAGAAATAACTGCAAAACCTAATGAGAAAATGTGCCTTCTTATTATAATATTCAGTCATTAATCATTACTTTGATTTCATGCGATTTTTTAGTCATGATGGTCTTTGTCTTTGTTTTTTGCATTAAATATTCCCAGTGTAAAGCTACTGAATATCATTGAAAACAACTTCAGTAATTGTATCTGCTGCCTCTCAAAGCGACATCAATTAATTTCCAATCAAGTATCACAATGTCAATATTACATGTAGTTGTGCAAGAAGGTGTGCGAGGCCTTTCCCCTCAGTGACACAAGGTCCGGTATGGAGGATATACTGGAGCAAAGCCAAGCCTGGGCTTAAGTTAAGTTTGGGCAACAGCTATTCTCAGCACACACACACACACGCACACATATGAGCATACTATAATAATTTTTAATGTTGGATTCTTTACTCTATAGGTTACTCATTATGGCTGCATTTAGGTGCTACACAAATACAGTTTCTTCTTAACATTATCACAGTGTTATCACATGTAGTGTATTATTGTTACATGCACATTCATTCTATTGATACAAGATATGATCTTTGCACTTGAGTGCTTAAAGTGCTTCAGTTTGAATAGTTCCTCAATGCTTCTCACAGTTTGAACACATCCAAGTATAACTTAAACAGTTCAAAGTAGAGTAGAGAGTAGTTTAAAGCGTTTAGCAATTAACCTGAGCCAGTCTCCCATCTGTACTGAGCATTATTGTGCGTGTTTTTTTTTTTAAACTTAATTTACCTATTATAAACCCCCAGGGGAGCCAATGAAACCCACCCCCTCACCTAGTCTTTGCATTGTATGTTCTGTACAAATGTCCCATTAAAAAAGTGCGCACAGCATGCTACATACGGCAGCTTCACCACAAACTAACAAGCACACATCGGTTGAAATGTATCCATTAATACACACTGTGAAATGTGATAAAAGTTAATATTACCAAACTAAAATCAGTAAAATCTGGTCCATGTATAAGACAGGGCCTTGAGATTAGGTAGTGATGCAGAACTTTTTGTAGATATTGCACTTTGGTGATGCAAATAAAAAAAGACCAAGAAGAGCACTTTATTTACCAACAATTACCATTAGGACACAATCAACTTGGGGCTTTTGGGACCTTCTTGGTGTGTAGGAGCCAAAGTCCGTATTTTTTACCTGGCTGCTAATTAAACCTTGCATTCACCTAATGCAAATATATTACATTATTTTGTGGTGAATCATTCTCCACTTCCAATACAATGTCTGGTTCAGTTCCCTGCAGAAACCCCTGCTTAAAACCTTAATATTCATGTATTCGGTACAAAAACTATACAGTATGTGTGGAATAAAATGTCATGTAACAACTTGTGTAACCTCAGTTCACCCTGTTATTCAACCCCAGTATTATAGAATACAATATAATCGTTACTTATTTGCTCTTTCAGCTTCCAGACCAAACTTGTTCCAACTAACTACACATACCAAACACCCCGCACTGCACCTCCAGTTATGATTGGCAGTCCCCGCCCACTTCATCCGCCTGACCAATCAAATCGCTCGTACGCGGGGCGGGAGCTGCAGCAGCCAATAGGAACCCAGAGTAGAGCCGCCCCCTGTCACGTAGAGATGCTTTTGAATGTGGCTCCGACGATAAAAAGCGAGCCGTCATGTTTCCGTCCCTCCCTCTCTGCCTCTGTCCGTCGGCTAGGCTGCACTCAACCTCCCCGCAACAAAACACCGCAAACCAACCATGTCTGAGAAACTTCCCTTCAAAGTCGGTCAGTCGTTATTTTAACCGTGTTTACCGGACGCGAGACGTAACGTCAGCGCGGCGGGTTTGTTAACGTCAGCTGTGGACGTCGGGTAACTGCTGTTGTAGCCAGCCGTGTTTAGCCTAGGAGCTAATCTTACAACGAAACAAATGCAGTTGCATGTTTTAGACTTTATTGGTTAATTACTACAGGTTTATAAGCTTCCCCCCCCACCTCCCCTGTTCTTTACCGTCGCTAACTTGCTAGTAGCATGTGGTATTACATTGTACGACGCTGTTATTGTTATTTAGCAGAGTGTTTATTGTGTTTGTTGTTATTTTAAACTTTTTACTGATAAACCTTCACTTTAAAACACAAGTCATCCGCATTTTTTTGCTCAAATCCGAGAATGAATCGACATGTTAGCGCCGAGTGTGGGCTCCGGCTGTGAGGGGAAGCTCACGCCCACAGCCTCTGGGAGTTGTAGTTTTATCAGCGGAGCCGGAGGCGTCACCTTCCTCGGCTCGGACTGCTTGCGAACTACATTTCCCGTGATGCCTAGCGCCTCGCCGCCAGCTTCTGCTTGAGTGACAGGAGCAGGCAGAGACGTTCATACCGTAGTAACGCTGGGACAACACGTGGTGCTCAACACATTATAGGAGGTTTATTTTTTTATTAAAGAGATAAAAGAGTTTTTGTTTAAGCATCTTATGAGGAGGGAGGGGGATAAGATTAAATGCAGATACTGGGACTATGGCCTCTTATTGTGGTTAGTGTGGGAATTAGGAGAAACATTTAGATCATCTTTTGCAGGATCTGTACGAAACAAATGTTTTCTTGAATCTGGAGAACATTAGTAGGACAGGGTATCTCTCTATTAGTACTACTATCTAGTACTCTATTATAAAGCTGCTTTTATCTCATTTATCAAAATAACTTCATATTACTGTTTCGGTTCATCGAGCAGCTGTGACTGCTGTGAAATTAGAAACTCACTTAAAAATGAACAACTACTTGGTTTGAATGCACGTGAAATGGGAGATGTTAGTTATTATCCATTTAAAATAACTCCAAATGTAACCTCATTATGTACTGAATGCTCTGTGTGTGTGTGTGTGTGTGTGTGTGAGAGAGAGAGAAGCAGCTGGTTAAAGCAGAAGGAGTTGCACAATGTCAGGACGAGAGATAACTGTGGGGCGAAGTCTACATCGACTACAACTCAGTGACTGAGTCCTGACGCGTTAATGAAAGCAGTCAGTGGGACACGTGATCAATACGGCCTGATGTGTAGTGATTGACAGTTACTCTGTAGTGACCTGTTGGTTTGCAGACGATGAATCTGCTGTTGGAGCCGTTTGTTCTGTTGATTTGTTGCTCTGGCGCTTTAAGCCTCGGGTTGAACACCGCGTTAAATATTTAAGCTCTTCTGAGCGGCCCTGGCTTTGTTCTCTCTGGGTGGGATTTGGACCCCCGGTACCTGCCGGTGTTGGCTCCCGGCTTGTGTCGCTGTACACAAACGCACAACGATTCCTCCTCAAAGGGAGTTCACTCGCTGACCTTCAGTTTAGTCCCGACTGAGCTGAATGTGAACGCGTGTCCCTGGTCCTGATCCTGGTCCTGTGTGCGGCCGCTCTGTCAGCCCGGTGCCGGTTCAGTGCAGAACTGGCTGGGTGTGTTTGCACAGGCTGCAGCCTCTGTGTGCAGGGAGCAGCGCTTCATTCAGCCTGCTGTTAAATGTCTGAGCCGTCTGTATGAAGGATTGAACTGCTGCTCAGCTGAATCAGACTAACTCTCCTAAACCAAAGGAACAGAGTGAAGAAGAACTTAAAGCAAGAAGCCGGTGCTGCTGAACATCCTCTGTTCGTTATTCACCTGTTCTGACACGTTAAAGGAACAAACCTGGAATTACCTGTTGCTATGCTACATTAGCCTGCAATTACAAACCAAAGCCGTGGATTGTCTGTGTCTCAGTGTCTCTTTGCAGACGTTCGTTTAGAGAGACCACGTTCTCTCCAGCGACGCTTCAACAAACGCTCCTGTGCTGCAGCAGCTGTCTGGAAGTGAACCCACTGTACAGACAGCTGTGGTTGTAAACGACCGTCAGCAGGGAGAAGGCTTCAGTGTCACGTGTTAGAGAAGGACCAGACCTCAGCAGACATCAAGACCACATCCTGCTTCTTTAGATTTAGCACGTCAATCATTCAGAGTCTAGTTATGTTTGTTTAACTGAACACAACATCTAACGTTCTCTAACCTCTCTCCCCCTCTCTCCCCCTCTCTCCCCCAGCTGACATCAGCCTGGCCGAGTGGGGGCGTAAGGCCATCGACATCGCAGAGAATGAGATGCCCGGTCTGATGAAGATGAGGGAGCTGTACGGTCAGTCCAAGCCCCTGAAGGGCGCCCGTATCGCCGGCTGCCTCCACATGACCCTGCAGACCGCGGTGCTCATCGAGACCCTCACCGCCCTCGGAGCTGAGGTGACCTTTAATCCAGAGCTCAGACACCAAACATTCGAGTCTTTAAGGTGTTTTAAATCTCAGAGTCGACACAGGCACATTCAGCTTATTTGCTCTTAAAAGTGTGAACTAAAGTCTCGCAGTCAGACATACGAAAAAGGGCCGAACTCACAAATTACAGTGATTGTTTTCAAAAGGAGTTGGATTGGACGAGCAGGTTTGATGCTGGATTCAATAAAATGCCACCTGTGATGTATTAAACTCCTCTCACTGACACACGAACATCTGAGACGTTCAGAGGCTGAAACCGGAGGATTCTCACTGCAGGTCAGAGAGAGGTTGCACATCTTAGAACAGGAGCATTACAGGTCCAAAAAAGAACATAATCCCCTCCTTTGTTAAATCAGGAGCGCCGTCGTACTCTCTCTGGTGCACTGGACTTTGTTTCAACTCAGTAAAATATTTCATTTATACATTTTCATGTCCAGTTAAAATTTTCTAGAAGACAAAACACACACGCTGCCAGCCCCCTTTGGCCCAGTTAGTCTTTATCCATGTTTGGTTTGTTCATTCATATGAAGCATCAAAGAGTCTGTGAAGTTTAGGCAAATAGAAAACTACTACTGAAGTCCTTTTGGCTTACTGATAACACAGCAGCTTGTGTGTGATAGCAGCAGCTGCCCAGTGTGACTGCTGTCGTCTTCTGCCTTGGTAATGTGCACTGGCAGTAGTTACTGAGAGGGCGAGTTCATTGATCCGTTTATTGGAACGATCTGCCTCAGCTCAGTCTGGCTTTTGTCTCTCCCTCTCTTTTGCCTCGAGGCCAGTGTGCTCTGTTATCATGTTGGTTTTTATCTGTGTGAGCAGGTTTTATCCTGTGGGAACCTGCACCCTGCAGCCAACAGAATCAACAACCTGCTCTCTCCGCTGGGGGTTGGAATGGGAATGAAACTGACTTTGACATAATGCAGTGGCAGTTCATTCATTTCTGCTTTTCAGAAAGATTTTCAAAGATTACAATACGGCTGCAGCTATCGAATACTCCATCGATTAATCGAGTAATCGGATAAAACATACTTTTGCTTAATTAAAGCCCGATTATAAATATACAATAGAAA
>NW_023339740.1:25997684-25997983 GCF_004916995.1 Morone saxatilis | reverse complement strand
TCTCTTAATAACAGGTTTGTTTCGCTTTTTAAGAAAAATTTACATTTAATATACATATTAAGCAAAAGTATGTAAACAGTTTGTTTCCTTTTTAAGAAAAATTTACATTTAATATACATATTAAGCAAAGTAGTAAACCGTTTCAGTCAAATTTTCTAATAAAAATAAATTTATTTCAAACTACAGTACGCCACCTCCATCTTTAATGTCCACACACCACCATGTTGTCCTTAATTTTTAGTTTAAAATAATCCCACACCTTCCACATCTTCTCTCTTCCTCTTATTACTTTCGCTTTG
>NW_023339740.1:25989942-25997674 GCF_004916995.1 Morone saxatilis | reverse complement strand
TTTGCTGCGTTTGCTCATTTTCGCTGTTTTCGGTCCCGGCGAAGCCTGACACCACCGTTTTTTGTAATCGAGTTACTTGAGGAATCGTTGCGGCCCTACATTACAATATTTTCTGTTTATCTTGAGGTCAATGCAGACTTAGAACAGACAGTGAAGATTTCAAAGGTTTGAACATTCATTTGACTCCACACGCTCTCTGGTTATTTGTTGAACTTTATTAAACTATCGCCTCAAAGCCTTGGTGAAAATATGGGCTGTGGTCCACCAAGGGTAAAATAATGTGTAAAGATATACGAGATATTAATCACCAGATATTATAACCGTATGTTAATTGATTTAATGCCCCTTGAGGCGTTGCAGCTCAACTGTCAGTGTTGCAGCTGTGTCATAAGGTGGCAGAGANNAGAGAGACCGGTGGTAGTCTGCACTGAGACTCTGCAACGCACGGAGGACTCGGAGTGATTCTCACCACCAACAGACACAATGCTCTTTATCCGTGAGGTTGTTCAATCACCCAGTGAAACAACTGTTAACCAGGAAGAGCTCAAACGTGATCATGCCTTTTCATTTTGGTTGGACTTTGAATTCAGTTGTCCCGGACCCAAAGGTACACCTGGAGTAAAGAGCTTTCCACGCTGTCGGTTCATATGTTAAAAACCCTGACAGTCTCAGTTAGGTACAAACTTGTTAACATTTCTTAAAATGTGTAAAATCAGGTTAGTGCACCAATGACCAGGTTACCTCAGTTCATGTCTATAGATCGAACAATTGGATGTTTTTTAGGTGATTGCTGTTTAATTCAAATGATTTAAATCCATAAACCCATTAAACCCATTCACAGTCAGATATTGAAAAACAGTTTCTAACGCTCTCACTTCCTCCTCAGGTTCAGTGGTCGAGCTGTAACATCTTCTCCACTCAGGATCACGCTGCTGCCGCCATCGCCAAGTCTGGCGTTCCAGGTAACATCACATCTGTGTATACTGAATGTGAATTACAAAATTGCCTTCGCAAGTTTGTGCATGTCGGCAGTTATTACTTTGACGTACACGTATGAAGGAGGTCTGTAATTGTGACGAAGTGCTTTAAGTCACCGTACTGACTATCTCAGCCACAAACAGGAGCGGTCTCCAGGGTGGATCAACTTAAATAGTCTTAAATATGAGCTAAAGAATACTTCAGTATCAATAATGTTCTTGCAGGAGGATTAAAAATCCAGTATAAAGGTTTGTGTGTCCACGAGGCAGAACGGGTTGAAATGAGAGCGTTTACTCACCAGATATTGTAGATCAGATGACTTTATGCCCCTTGAGGCGTTGCAGCTCAACTCAGTGTTGNNAGAGAGACCGGTGGTAGTCTGCACTGAGACTCTGCAACGCACGGAGGACTCGGAGTGATTCTCACCACCAACACTTGAGATTCCCCGCCTGTAGGTGGGAAGATTCCTACCTGACTCTTTAGAGACATACTTTGCTCATTTGTTTTCTTTCTTTGTGTAGTGTATGCGTGGAAAGGAGAGACCGATGAGGAATACGTGTGGTGCATCGAACAGACTCTGTACTTCAAAGATAATCAGCCCCTCAACATGATCCTGGACGACGGAGGAGACCTCACCAACATGGTCCACCAGAAGTACCCCAAACTGCTGGCAGGTTAGTTTGGAAAGGCTTAAAATGTTTGATCTGTTTTATCACTGACTTTACTGTTGGTAAAGGTTTAGTGATGCCTGGAGCTGTTTGTTCCTGAATCTCTGCTCATACAGTTAGTGACCTCAGATCTCACAGGTTCAGTTCAGGTTGGGGTTTCACTATCTTACCACCAGTCAACTCGCTGTAGTTCGTGGTCTTCTTGCTGCTGCAGGCTGCTGATGATTTTTACACTTAACGTTTGAATTAAACTTTAAACCTGCAGTGGGGTTTTGCTCACTAGATGGCAGCAGTGATCTAAGTTACAGCAAATGCAATTCATTCATGTTGCATCATTCCATTCTGACTTAAAATTGACAGTAAATATTTTCATATCTTATTTTAGATATGTTCTAGTTGGATTTAGTAACAGTTTGGATAACAGTTTCTTCTTGGTGTTAGCAGAAGTTGTGCTCTAGTCTTTAAAGTGAATTATTTGTACAATGCAGCCAAAGTTTGTCCATGAGCGGGAAAAATATCCATAAAGATTTCTCTCCAGATATTGTTCATATTGTAACAAAAGATGGTCGTCTTGATTTAATGCCCCTTGAGGCGTTGCAGCTCAACTGTCAGTGTTGCAGCTGTGTCATAAGGTGGCAGAGAGAGACCGGTGGTAGTCTGCACTGAGACTCTGCAACGCACGGAGGACTCGGAGTGATTCTCACCACCAACACTTAACACACATTGCTTAACTGTAATTACATGCACACTGTTTTGTTTGTTCTGTGCTTGTGCTGACGATGTGTTTCATGGCGCGCTTCATTGTCCGCTTAAGAAGAACAAAAATTAAAGAGGGGGAAAAACGTTGAAAAGTTTAGGTTGGATTTACCTTTTAAGACTATAGCCGACCTACACACGTTAAAAAACCATAAACCTCGCTGTGTGCTGAAACTATTAGTCCAAACCTGGAGAAGACTTATGGCTGCTTACAGCGCCACCCAGTGTTAAACATAAACTGCTAACAGTGCATGTCACAGGTGACCATAGAGGTTAGACTATGAAGATGCAATCTAGTTGCAATAGTTTTTATGACATGAAAACTCATGACTGAGCTTTAACTGACAGTGTTAAGAGTGCATTGGGCAATTGTCCATAATTGCGTGACTTTGTGTTTCCAGGTATCCGGGGAGTGTCAGAGGAGACTACTACAGGTGTCCACAACCTGTACAAGATGATGAAGAAGGGCGAGCTGAAAATTCCTGCCATCAATGTCAATGACTCTGTCACAAAGGTATCTTGTCTCAACATTGAATCAGTCAGCAAACTGACTTCTGGCTGTACTGCCACAGTAATTATACAGCTTATTGAATGGTTCTGAACTAGAGGTCGTGGGAATACTCTGACTTATGGAAATGTATGTAAAAAATCTTTGACTCCAACACCAGGCCCTCGATGGGAACTCTTCTATCTTTCATGTTTACAGTCTGGGAAAAGCTTGATCCTGGTAAAAAAACATGTAGTGATATTTTCTGTCTCCCTCCTGCAGAGTAAGTTTGACAACCTGTACGGCTGCAGGGAGAGCCTGATCGACGGTATCAAGCGAGCCACTGATGTGATGATTGCTGGTAAAGTCGCTGTGGTAGCGGGCTATGGTGACGTGGGTAAGGGCTGCGTCCAGGCTCTGCGTGGGTTCGGAGCTCGCGTCATCGTCACGGAGATCGACCCCATCAATGCCCTGCAGGCCGCCATGGAGGGTAGGCGACAACAGCCCAAAATACAGTATATTTAGGCCATGAATGCTAATTTTAAACGTCATGGAGAGAGGGCTAACTGGGTTGTCTGTCACCCTGAAATTCAGGATTCAAATCTTTCCTTTAGACAATCTAACCTGCAGAAGTCATTAAATAAGACAAGAGTTTTCTTCAAAATAACTTGATATCAGACTGTTTGTATATAAAGCTCCCTCTCTTTTGCTCTGTAGGTTACGAGGTTACCACCATGGACGAGGCTTGTAAGGAAGGAAACATCTTCGTCACCACCACTGGCTGTGAGGACATCATTCTGGGACAGTGAGTTTGACCAATCCAGATGTTTCTCCTAGAGCTGAACTTTCAGTAGTTGAAATTGAATTCAGTAGGCTGGAATTATCTTTAGTATTACTGAATTGTTACTGTTGCACAATACCAAGTTAAGTGTCTTTACTTATCTTTAGTCACTTTGAGAACATGAAGGACGACGCCATCGTCTGTAACATCGGACACTTTGACTGTGAGATCGACATGGGCTGGCTCAACAAGAATGCAGCAGATAAGATCAACGTGAAGCCCCAGGTAGGAAGACTGAAACTTTTAATGATAATTACAGCAGTATTTCTACCCGTTTAAGGTTCACCTGTCCATTCAGCTGCCTGTGGCTTATATTCGTCTCTCCGGTAGTCTCACCCTGTCTACTCTGTCTGCCTCTCCCACATCAATGTAATCCTCCCTCTTCTCCAAAGGTCGATCGCTTTCTTTTGAAGAACGGTCGCCACGTCATCGTCCTGGCCGAGGGCAGACTGGTCAACCTGGGCTGTGCCATGGGACACCCATCCTTCGTCATGAGCAACTCCTTCACCAATCAGGTACTGTGTGTGAGAGCCAGAGGACAAAAGAGGCCTGTAGCACATGGAATTAAAACTAGAACTTCACTTTAGTTGTAATGTATGCTTTAATGCAGTGTATTGATTTGACATATTGACACAATAACACCATAGTTGCTCTGCTTCTGTGCGAATCTCATCACTTGTACTTTCTTGTAGGTTCTGGCTCAGATCGAGTTGTGGACACAAACCGCCAAATACCCCCTGGGAGTCTACTTCTTGCCCAAGAAGGTCAGAAGCCACAACACAATAAAGCATTTATACACCTTGTACACGAGTAGAAAATGAAAAGCTTGTGATCAAACACTCTGAAAAAGGTCAAATGATTTAGGACTTTCTTGATTTTACATAAAAAATAATTGAGTGCAAATTTCTTGATGTTGGCTGACAAAAGCTGCAGAGACCTGACGGTAAAACTGCCATAAGCCACAGTACAGCAGCAGGGCCAGGCTGTGGTAAAATCTCTTTTTACACGTCTAATAAGGAGTCATGTTCACGTCCACTGCTTGCAGAATGAAGCAAAGTGCTGTCAGATTTTCAATTCACCTTGCATTAAAACCAACTAGAATTATTTGTGACGTGGAGAAGTTGGAGAGAGGAGTTTTGGCTTGCCAGATTTGATTTCCACCTGCATTAATAAGAAGGGTTGTTCTTCTACCAACAACCTGTGAATGGTGAGGTTGGACATGAGTTTTTTTGGTGCAAGGCTTGAACTGTAGATATCTCCTGGTACACTTAAAATAGATTAAGCTAATGTAACAGATTTAAGATTTATTTAGTGTCTAAGTTCCTTCCAGGGATCTTGGCATGAAGTGATTTTTCATCTAAGCCTAAAGAAAGTGAAGAAATTGGAACAGGAAAGCCCAGATTTGACATCTTTAAACTTGTATGTAAAATGTTAGTCTGTGAGTATTCCAGAGAACGGTTACATCAGAGGAGCCGGGATCATAAAGCGGGCAGGAACTTTTAACCTGAGCGAAGATGCAAAACCAAAATGGGAAGAGCAGCTTCTGCTGAACGAACAGATTGAAGGTTTATTTGGTGCTTCAGACGCTCAGAAAGTAACAGTGACAGGCCCAGGAGCAGGGTTCTACCCACAGAACATCTCGCTCCATCCAAGATGGAGCAGAAAACAGTGTGGGAACTTTAGAGTTTTGACTTTCACACAGTTAGTGACACTAAAGTATGATGAGCGCCAGGACTTCAGACTGTGACCACAGCGCTATTCTGTTCGCCATTTATCAAGCAGAAATGCCAAACATTTGTTTGTTCCAGCTTGAGATTGAGCAGGTTGAGTTTTAGGCAGTTAGTTGGACAAAACAAGCAATTTGAAGACAAAAATAACAAACCAAAAATCGAATTGAAGAATTATCTATAATCAAAATAATTAGTTGCAGGCTTGCTGCTGTAAACTGCTGTATGACAGATACTGGTTTTTAGACCTACAGCATCAGGCACCAAAACACAATCAAGAAATGAGAAGTTAACTAAAGTTAAAACAAGCAAACAGTTTTTAATCTAACAGGCTTTTTGCTCTCATTTCTTTGTCTCCACAGCTGGATGAGCAGGTGGCAGCCGCCCACCTGGATAAACTGGGAGTGAAGCTGACCAAGCTGTCTGACAAGCAGGCCAAGTACCTGGGTCTGCCCATCGAGGGGCCCTTCAAACCAGACCACTATCGCTACTGAGTCCCCCCCGACCAGCTGGGGATGAGGAGGAGGAGGAGGAGGAGGAGGAGGTGTGGCTATAAGACTGTTGGTGTTTTGGTGGGTGGGAGCACTTTGAGAGTTTGGCCAGGTTGCACTCTGGGCACCATTTTGGTTTTGGATTTCCAAATGTCAACTTTTCAGGGATAGACATTTAGTTGTTTTTTTTTTCTCCTCAAATAGCCTTTCATATCACATGCTAAAGAAATGTATTTCACAAGTTGCATCTGGTGCCGATCCAAGTAATTCGGCACAACTGAAGTTTGAAACCAGCACCTTGTTCTGTTTTACTAACACCATCTTCCAAACAATCACTCATTTCTGGTTGAAGCAGGACTTTGGAGTCAAAATTGCCGCCCCAGAAAACTGCATTGAAGTCGAAAGTAATGTCTAACCCAGTATTTCAACTGAAAACGTATTAGTTTGTCTCATCACCACCTTACTCTGCTCTGACACACACCAATATCTTCAGTCCTCGGCTTTCTCTCCTTTTTCACCGATACTCTTCTGAAACACCATCAAGTGCTACTGCGGCTGTTAAAGAGAATTCCTCTTGTTGTTTATGTCATTCCCTCTCCATTTATGGAATAAAATAAACCCTGATGCTTTTCTATCGAGCTCTCCTCTCCGTCTTGTCGCGGCTCGAGGTGGAAGGTGCCGGAACAGATCTTTCTTCTGTATCTTAATGAATCAAGTCAAAACGGTTTTAGCGTACAGCGGCCTTGTAGTGTATTAATGCTGCCCTTTGTTAGCACTTAATGAAAACTGTACTTGAAATGTGAGAAGACTGGAGACGCTCATGAAGTGCTAGGTGTTACTGGGTATGTTATATTATCCAGGAAGAGAAGCACTGCTGCCAAAGCGACCACCAAAGCACATCATGTTCTTGCCTGATTTATAAAAAAAAAAGTCTTACTCTTTCTGTCGCCTCATTTTCTTGCTTTTTATTGTGATTTTATTTAATTTGACTTGAAGGGCCAGAACATGTGCAATGGCCAGCCCCCCCAGTTCCTTGTAATTTTTCACTGTAGCCAATCAAGGTGATAAAGTGGTGGCAACGGTTCTCAACAGTTACAGCCTGAAGTACAGAGTCCAACCATAGATTGATGTTGAAACTGTCGAGCTGAACAATGAAAAATAAAAAACTATGTTGACTCAGATTGTTTCTCCTCATATTGCCATGTGGTAGGACAAAGTGGAAGTCCTACTGACAGTTGAAAATGAACATTTCACACGATGAAACCTTTTTCTTTTTATTCCTTTAAAATATAATATTGTACCTGCCAAGTCAATAGCTGAGACCTGGAAGGCAGAGGGGTCGACAGTCACAAGCAGCGACACAAGACATGTTAGAAGCAAATCCACAGAGTAGTTAAAGACAAACTCAATTAATTTCAGACTGTCCTTGATTAAAGCTCCATTAGTTTATAAACTATTCATAGTTCAACTTTTTCACAACGTTGCTGTTGTAGTTGTGCACACATACACTTTCACTGTCACAAGGGATTTTTCACGTGTGCTCACTTTCAGTAGGACATCCAATTAAAGTGATTTTGATGACTGGGTCCCAACTAGCACAAGGGGTCAAAGGGCCTGGTTTTTAAGGGGTAGAAGAGAACTATAGACTAGAAAAATACTTATAACTCAGCATTTCATTCATTTTTGTGAACTATTTTTTTTGTTGTTGCACAGATTAGAATTACATTAAAAAAAGACAAAGATAACAAATAATGTAAAGTGCAGGGAGAGGCAGAAAACCCAGA
>NW_023339740.1:25985062-25989805 GCF_004916995.1 Morone saxatilis | reverse complement strand
AACAAGTTATAATGACAACAAAATAATATGTAAACAAAAATATCAACATGATATAAAAGTACTAAATGAATTTATGCTTAAAATTTAGATTATCAATCTTGTTCTCCAGTTTAACGGCACTTTAATAGCGTCCTTGGAGTCATTGAGCAAGGCACTGTAGTCTCCAGTTCAGTCCTCAGATGATAAGTATGCAAAGAGTGTGTCTGCAGGTTTTGAAGTGACTGGAAACAGGCAGTATTTGTGGAGTAAAATTCAGGTTTATTTACACCTTGATGATCAGCAGTGGCCTTGAGTAAAAATATAACCAGTACGAATAATGGCCCAGGATTTAAAAAAAAAAATTTAAAAATACTATTGGTGGCAGTGAAATTATGGACTCATATTTTAGTCATCTGGTCCGTGAAGTGATATTTGGAAAGGGAAGCTGCTGTCTGGCCCTGCTATCCAAACAGGACGGGGATCCCCACCAGCTGAACACCGCGATAAGATCGTCTACTGTGCGAGTCCTGCAGGCATCAATCAGAGCTTCTACTTTATTATAAAAATCAAATTAGCTGACAAAACACAGACCAGATGTCAGGTCAGCAGATCTGATACAGATGTAAGCACTTTAAGTCATTTTTAGAACCACTCAGAAAGTCTTCTGATTGGATTACAACTCAAAGGGGGAGTAGAGGCAGCTTTTAAAACACCATTCAGGTAAGGTGAGACTGTGAGGCAAACAATGGAGGAGGAAGCTCGGCCCAGTAGTCCAACATAACAACTGACCTCAACTCCTAATGTGTCAATGATCAAAGATAATAGAGAGAAATGGGTGATTTCATAACAGCTTAAAACTTGAGGATACGTAGAGCATGAAGCATGAAGTTGGTCAATTCATTATTTGTACTTTATACTGCATACAGGCAGCATGCTGTGTTCATACAGGCAGTGGTGAGATTTAACTAAGCTAAGGAGTCCAACCCCTAAGTGCTATACCCAAGTTCAGTTTTGAGGAAAATATTGAACCCTGTCATGTAATCAACTGAATAGGTTCTGTAGTATTTTTATGGCTCAAGCAGCCTAGCAGTATATAAAGTAAGTAAAGTAAAGTAAGCAAGTTAATACTGGCAACACATTTACCAGCTGCAACATTAGTGATGCACACATGAATCATCAACATCAATAATTCTAATGTAATAATATAGAAATTGTTCTGTAATGGGCCATTCTGCATAATGACTATTTTTACTTTTCGTACTTTAAGTATAATTTAATGTTCATACTTTTGTATGTATATAATGTTCATTAGTGTATAATCACCTGAATATAGGACTCATCGTGTTTTTGTTCCCATTAGAATAAGCCGTTTTTAGTTACAGACGCCTCGTTTCTACAGTAGCCCAGAACAGACAAACCAAACACTGGCTCTGGATAGGGACTTTCATGGCCTCCTTCACACTTTACAGCCTGTTATACAGAATGACACCATCACCCATCAGTGTGTAAATGTATTTTACACACTCTGATTTCATCAGCTTTGTTTCACCACACTCCTCTCACCGGCAGATGGCAGTGTGTGTTCTCTAATCTCCACACTCTGAGCTTGTGTGCCGCTGTGGACTGTGTGTGGTAAAACCTAAAAAACCTTCATTGAGACATCAGCAGCAACAATCACATTCAGAGAGTTTGTTTTAACCACTTCCTGTCTTTAGTCCAGGAGCTCAACACTCGTTTAAAGACAGTGTGCGGCTTTAACATGTAATTACATATACATCATTAAATAAACTGATTTAGATTAGATTAGATTTGTATGAGAACTGAATTTGGGTTTGGAAGAATGTACTGTTGGACATATTGATAGCATTAGACATTGGATGATATGAGATGCTATGTCAGGATGAAATCAATGAATTTGGATGGAAAAAGTGAGTAAATCTACGTGGAGTTTGACTTTGAACACAAATATGTGACGTTGACCAATTAGAAACCGTCTTTGACAGCGCTGACCTTCGTGGGAAAGTACAGGAAAATATCATAAAAGCTTTGTTGCTCCGTCCAACTTTACATGACCCTGCTCTGCTGGAGTATAAAATACTTCATAAAAGAGAGGCCGCACAGTCTGCAGTACATCAGACCAGAGGGGATGGGACAATACAGTTACTGTCCAGTTAGCAACAAGTAGTCACTCCATCACCAAACAAAAGGATCTATTTCCTGAAGACATGGAAGCACTTTCTGCTGTTGCCTCGGGTTTCAGCTATAATATGTAACATTTCTGCATTAAAATGTCTATAAACACTCAACCTATGTTCTATATTTTGTTAAGTTGTGTACTTACATCATCCCAAATGTTTCCAACAATGTTCAAACCAAGATAAATCTGTAGTTTTATTAACTGGATCCATGTGAAAGCAGCATAAATCACAGAAAAATAAGAGACATCCCACAGACAGAAACAAATGAAAGAACATGGGGGTGTTAATATATAATCAGAATTCTCTGTATTGAGTGTTTTCTTAGTCATTGTTATTTGGGGTGCTTTAACTATGTGCTGTTACTCAGACCTCTCTGTACATGGAGCTGTTTTGTGTGTAACCGTCGTCTCCTCACAGCAGTTAATTTGTGTGTGTGCTTTGTTAATTACAGCAGTTTCTTTATTCTTTTATATTTTCTTTTATATGTTTTGCCTTTATTTGACAGGCCAGATCAAGATACGAAAAGGAGAGAGAGAGGGGATTACACGCAGCAAAGGGTAGGGGTTGAACCCGAACCCCTGGCCACCGCAACGAGGACTCAGCCTTGGTACATGGGGCACCAATTTCATGTTTTTTTTTTTTTACAGCATTTAATGGATAATGACAGCTGTAGAGTGACAGGAAGGGGTAGAGAGAGAGGATGACACGCAGCATGGGGCCACAGGTTGGAGTCCAACCCCTAAACACTGCAGCAAGGAGTCAGCCTTACATGGGGCACCAGTTCTACCAGGTGAGATACCGGGCGCACCAATTTTGTGATTTATTTTTGTCTTATCTGTGCAAGTTTAGTGTCTGTAATAACTGCACTAAACCTTGTGGGAATTTGCCCCTCAGTGGTTGCTCTGCCTCATATTCCCTGCACTGAAAAACCAGCTGCTAATGAATCCTCATAGGAAGAAGCTAAACTAAATCTAGCCTCACTGTGAAGACATAATATCTAATATATATAATATATTGCTAACAAGTGAAGTGCAGCGTGGTTTACTACATGGAATAAACAACCACGCTCCCTCAGCCTTTTCTATGTTAATATTTCATGTAAAGCCTGTCCAGTGAATGAACTTGTGGCTTTATTTTACAAGCCCTGTGTCACTTAAAATATGAAAAAGTGGGTGTGTTTGTTTCTTGGCTTGCACAGTCCTGTTATTTCTCTGCTCATTCAATCTTTCCCCTTTTTGACTTTTAAAATGTTTATTGTATTAAGTCTAAGAGCTGTGTGGGACAATTCCCCCAAAAGCACCACAAAGTAACTGAGAACCTGATGCAGGAAACTAATGACATAAATTGGTTTGAAGTTCAGGTTTATTAAAATCAGCAGCTTCCAGGGACAACACGACACAACACAACATTACAACAAAGGGAAGAAAATAAGAGCTCCAGAACATCCATGGACGCAGAGTCAGAGTGTTTTTGAAGTCGTTTAATAGCCTGTGTGCCTGTGTTTCAGAAAAAAGAAAGGAAAAGGATCAATGTGTCAACCTGTATCAGTCAATATTTTTGAGATTAAAGCTGATCGAATGACTGTGTGTAATGTGAAGGACGTTGCTCACAGTATCTAAATTAGAATTAAACAACTGCAGCTCTACGGAGCTTTTTAGCCTTTTTTTTTTTGCAGATTTACTGTCTGACTCAGTCTCAGTGTTTCCAAGTCCAACGTAATTATATTTATCCTGAAAAAGAGATGCCGTTGCTGTGAATTCCTCAAAGGCCTGCAAAGTTCATCAGGAATTTCAACGAAATCTTTCCAGAGTCGGCCAAATTCTAAACACTTTACGACACAAAGTTACACACCACCAACTATGTTGTTTTTGATTAAACTGAATCACGTTTTATGGAGAAAATGTTTTCTGGTTTTTCCAGCTGCTCTCTGTGATTTTCCTGTTGCACAAAAAGGTTTGATAACTGCTATGCTAACTTAGCCGTGCTGCTAGGACTGTCAGCTGACAGCATGGGAGGAGTGTTGATGTTGTTGTGAGCAAAGCAGCTTTGAACCACCGGGCGGAGGAGGTTTTCAGGCCTGGGGTGAGGGGGAATGCTGATGGGGAGCGGAGCCGGTGTCGTACCAGAACTGGAGCCGGGCGGCAATCTTCTACGGACAGCATGGCAGAGACGAACAGACAGTGACTAAGGAAGAAGCTGGTGCACAAGACTAAATCTCAGACTGGCTTTAAGTCCTGGGTTAGGGTTAGAGAGCTTTATGACATAAAGGGCTGCAGGCTGTGTTGTTGTTAGTAGCAATGTTGTGTCTTACTGTGCATTAAGATGAAGACATGTCTGTGTGAGATTGAAGGGATGTGGTTGTATCATTGGGCTTTATGAATCTGCTTTGGAAAAAGGAGAAATGCTGGATGCATATAACAGACGGAGCAGTCAGAGGCTGAGCGAAACACAAACACAGGCACGCTACCACAGTTGGTTCAGTGGCTGCTAGCTTGAATGACAATGGCATCTAGCCGTGTAATTAGGGACCGAGCCAGCGACTGCTGGAGGTCCCTATTGAAACTGC
>NW_023339740.1:25965550-25984962 GCF_004916995.1 Morone saxatilis | reverse complement strand
TATTTTTGTGCACAATTCAGGTTAAAATCACTGATGCGGAGACCGTAATAGTTACTGGAATAATGAAATTTCACAGGGCACGTGATAGCTGAGCCAGTAGCTCCACATACCAAAATCGCGATTTGTCTGTCTCTGTAGACGCACCCCTACAGGCATTTATAAAAAAAGCAGGCCCCTGGCACCACATTTCACCAATATGACGAAGCTCCTGCTATGCACATGTAATGTGCACGAACGCTACCAAAAAAGCCTCTTACCCCATACCCCAAACCCATGGGACAGTCGGCATTTTGAATTTTCTAATTTCCACTATCGGCGAACCTTTTCCGTTTGTATATGAACGAAACTCCTCCTAGGGAATTCATCGATCATGGCTTCAAAATTGGTCAGTACAGTCAAAAAATGGTGCTGAGTTAAAAGTTGTGAAATGAAATGGAAATCTTCATGTTGTGGTCTGCATGTGTAGCAACGGCATGTGACGCGGCCTCAGCACGCCCTGAGTTGCGTGGAGTGCAAGGTCCCGCCCAACGCTGCTTGCAGCTTTAATTGTAGATTGCAACTCACTCTGGGAATCTAGAGCTGGTGTTTGGTTTGTCCTTTCTCGGCTACTGTAGAGACATGGCAGTTCAACTGAAGGCATTCTGCATCTGTAGACAGAAACAGCTCATTCTAAAGTAAGAAATACGTAACGATTCTTATTTTCAGGTGATTCAACACTAATGAAAACATATCTATAAATATTTTATTCTATATCTGCCAATAGATCCTCCTAAATGTTACACACTGAACCTTTAATACAAACCAGCAGTCACTTCTTCATGAATGACACAATGTGAAAATTCACTTCACAATACCTGTCATTTATCAGTTGAGCAAATGAGCAAGATTAACTTTTTTTATTTTAAATGTCTCCTTTCCAGCATCCATTCAAACACCATTAGAACATATTGTAAAATTCTATTCATTGTTGTCTTTTTAATGTTGCACTGTGAAGCACTGTTAAGAATTAATCACACAACTGTAAGTTACATGAGGACCACATATAGTTTGCTAGTATGGAAACAAGAATCAAAATCTAATTGTGGGATTCCCAAAGATTCCCACCCCAAATCTCAAACCAGGTTGCGTCATAAATGCACAAACTGAACCTGTAGTACTTAATTTAGTTTGACCAAAGATCCATAGAAAGATCAAGTCACCGAACAGCGTTGCCATGACGTTATGCGGCAATCGAGGGCTGTCTGACAACAATCGATGTTCAAAAAACCAAGCTGACAATAATACGAAGTGAAAATGGTGTTAAAATTACGAACCATCGTAACAGATGTTGCATCTGCTTTGGTATCTGCGCTTCTCTCCTGCTCTCTTGTGTTTGAAAGTTTTTGTTATAAAAATTTGTTTTAAATTTTTAAAAGAAGTGCTTCCCAGTGAGAAGTGTCTCTGCCATAGTTTCATATTAAGAAACAGAATAACAGAATCCTTGCACAAGTTCAGAGTTTTTTTCCATGAATCGATTCCGCTGACTCTGTGACATTAAATAAGATAAAAACACTCCTTTCACGCTACAGGAAAACCGGATAAATTACATTAGCGGCAAAAACCGAGCCAGGTCAAACTTTTCTGCCACATTCGTTTTTTCATGAGCCCCCTGCATTGGCACCCTCTCTGTGCCGCTTCAGTGCTCCCATTTAATGAGAATTTGTCATTCTCAGCAATGTAAACTCAGAACCAGGTCAAAATCAGTTCATTTCAGCAAAATTACAGCAATCAGGGGATTTGCTTTCTGAGGCAAAGTACATCCGCACTGATGTCAAGTTCAGCTTTGGTGAATTTTGACATGCAAATTGCACCAATTGTTGACCAATTGCAACTCCTTGACTGACCTCTGAGGGAAAGGAGCCAAAGAATCCAAAACAGAGGAAGCTAACATATTAGTACGTTTTTATATAACCCTGCTTTGCTGTCTCTTGAATAAGTGGTGGGGGAAACATTACATGGAAACACATAGACCTCTGCACACCTAGGTCACTGTTCATGCCACATCAAGTCAACAAAGGGCTAACGAGTAGCAAAGAGTGTATATTTTTAAGACCTGAAATCAACATTGTCCTCTTTTGTTGAGTGTAAATACCTCCAAGACTTGGAGAGAGATCAAAAGGAGGAGGGTTGGATCCTGTTAACTGAAGATTTTCCAGAAACTGTCTCTTAAAGTCTTATATTGCGTCTGATGTGTTGTTGTGGGTGTAGTTTACTTTATCAGTGGTGACAATTGGCCTGGCAGGAATTATCAGTTCAGCCCACTGATCCCTAAATGAGTCTCCGAAAGGCGCCAGATTGCACATGCTGCTGTTTGACCTCTACTGCTGCATCGGATCACTGTCCTCCTCTGGACGGCTGCTTTTTAAAGTGTTCTTTTTGGTCGATTATTTGCATTACATCTGAATCTCACAAACTCCAGATGGGATTACGTTATTGTTTGGAGGTAGAATGTGTCCGGTGAGTTTAAGCTCCTGAAAGCTGCACTAATCAGTACACTCAGTTATTAGGTATACCTAGCTAAATTTAATGCATTCAAATCAAACACACTTGAAATAAAAGATACCTTAGACTAGTCAGTTTTCATTGAAACTGTTGAAACAGACGTGTTGTTTTAACTGTATGAACGTTTAAGAGGCTGTAGATTGTGCTGTTGAACTGTATAACACTGCATTATGTAATAACTCGACAAAATGTCATAGATTTTCTTACTTTCACACATTATTTAGTAACACATTTTGTAATAATCTGCTGCATTTAGTAATAATCAGCAAAAACGCAATATATAATAAAATGTTTCCCTGTGTTTTGTAATATATTATTACATATGGTGGTTATTACAAAAGATTGCACTTTTTTATGATGAAAATGTAATAATATGGTGCATTATGTAATAACAAACTACAATGATGTCTTCATCTGTACATGTTACATTTTTAACAATTGACCTAAATTAAACTTACCAAATATTAAATTAGACTTCTGTGACTTTTGGTGCCCCCCTTGGCTTTATAGTTGACTCATATCTTAATCTGAACGGCAACATAACAGCAGGAACAAGATCAGCTTGTTATCATCTTACACATGCAGCCAATCTCAGAGACTTCATGTCAAATGCCACCCTGGAAAAACTCATTCACGCTTTTATTTCTAGCAGGAATGACTACAGCAATGGTCTTTTGATAGGGCCCCCCAAAAAAGACAGGGACCCCCAAAAAAGGCATGGCCCCGCAAAAAAGACCATCAAAAGCTTCACGTTCACAAAAAAAAATGCAACTCCCACTATTTGTAATAACCACCACAATATACAAAATGTTGGAAAATGAATCAGATAGTGAGTTCAGGCTGTTTATTACGATGTGGCAGATTGTTAAAATATGGGTGTTATTACATAATTAAGTAACAATTTATTATATTTTGTCAGGTTACATAATGTGTTGTTACAGAGCTGTTTCTATTATTTAGCCTGCCAACATTCATATAAATAGGGTGTACAAAATAATATAAACACGTGTCAGTGTGAATTTTTTTAGTTTAATTTTAGTTTAGAAGAATAGAATAAAATAGATCTTTATTGTCATTGTCACAGGTACAACGAAATTTAAGGTGCTCTCTGGTCAGTGCTTAATTTAGCATATATCCACCGTTTATCAAAAAAATAATTAGAATTAATTTGTGTAATCTGCGTGGCTAGTTGCTTTCTACTATAGGTAAACTGATAAGAGGTAAAAACATTAATAACATGAATAGGGTGTGAACAGCAATACTAGCTAGGCGACAGCACTCGATGCTCAATGTCATTAACACATTGGTGCACGCTCCCCCAGCTCCATTCGCACATCACTCAACTGCTTTTGCTTGCATTTGCACCGGAGGAGATATACAAAAAAAGGCATCCGGTCCTGGATATATAACAATGTGTCTTGAGGTCTATTTGTCCTTGCTTTAAATGATCGGTACGCTGAAGGCAACAGTTCAAACAGGGAATGACCAGGATGGTGGGTGTCCTTTATAATGTTCTGGGCTTTTTTGAGGCAACGGGAACTGTGTAGTTCTTCCAGTGTGGGGAGAGGGCAGCCGACGCACGGTAAAAGGACACCAGCAGTCTTTGTGTGATGTTATTCCCCCTGAGTATTCTCAGGAAGTACAGTCTCTGCTGGGCCTTTTTCAACAGCTCAGAGGTGTTCACACTCCAGGAAAGGTCCTCCTGGATATGGACTCCCAGGAAGCGGAAGTCTGTCACCCTCTCCACACAGTCCCCGCTGATGATTAATGGTGGGATCTCTGTTTTATTTCTCCTGTAGTCTATGATGAGTTCTTTGGTCTTTGAGGTGTTGAGGAGCAGGTTGTTGTCCCTGCACCATGTTTTACAATATGAAACTCATTCTCACTCTGCAGAGTCTCTCAATGATAGTGTTTACAAATTGCTGAATTGTAATGTTAAAATGTGACATGGAAGCTCAGAAAGGTACATTCAAGACATCTACAACGTATCAGTATTGTATGCAAAATGGTTAGCTGTGACTGAAGGACTGCAAACAGAATGCAAAAGAGCCAAACTCACAACCACATAACAACCTGACAGCTTTGCTGTTGGGGCTATAAAACATTTGCATGAGCCAGAGAGTTTAGAGAATACGAGTTTCAATCCAAGAGGAAGTGAAAAACATAACGAGGGCTGCTGGAAATTATTACTAGCAATTATTTTTAAAGTTTTAATTAAACTGTCAGTTATTTTTTGGGGATAATAGATTAATCAATTAGTTAATGAAATGTCAGAAAAGAGTAAAAGTACTTTTGAGGAAACATTGACCAAAAATGATCTGTTGATCGACTAATTGAAAACCTGGCTAATCATTTCAGTGCTAAAGATTTAGTCCTACCAATGTGTGCTGCATTCGAGTCCCCTTTGCAAATTTTGTACCACAAATGCAATCAAAGCCAGAACTGAAAAGCTGTGACTCCCTACAGGTTTCAGCCCTTTACTCTGAACAGAAACCATCAGATCTCCACGAGAGGGCAGAAAAGAAAGCTCAGCTCATCAGCTGCAGTGTGAACGGCGCCCACAACTCCTCAAGCTGGTTTGGCTTCACTTCAAGGTTAAACAAAGACAAAATATCTGATGCTTGGTCTGACATGCTGTGGCCCAGATATACTTCACGCCGTCCAGAAACAACACTCGGTCGGTCCACAGCGAGAAATCCTAACAAAACAGCACTTTATATATCGCGTGATGAGCAGTGCGAACAGGCGCTGGCAACCCATTAACTGGATGTGTTTTCAGCAGAGACCAGTAAAAGCAGACGCCTCACACTGTTCTCATTTAACGGCTAGTTTAAACTTGGATGTCAGTGTGTGAGTGTGTGTGTGTGTGTGCTAGAGTCAACACATCAACAGTTTTTCATGGTGTGTCCCTCTCTGGGGACTCATCTTTAGTCCAGACCCTCCATTACTTCCCGGAGCTCGGCTTATGCAACCGGTAGGTGTCCTGTACATGGATTAACTTTGAACTTTGAGCACAGCGAGTGAGAAGGCTGCAGCTTCTATCTGTCTGTCTAAACCTGATTTCCAGCAGCCATACGATTGCTTGTGTGAAATCTTCTTGATGTACAGTCGGTATGCCTGTACACAAGCGAGCGCTCCGTCGAGAGAAAGACTGGATCAACAACATGGGAGTCATAACAAGAGAAATAGATTATATAGTATTAAAGCCACAGCTTTCAAAAACAACTTATCATATTCATGAATGACATTACAGACACCTACATCACGTCCGCAGTATTGTTTCTGGGTAGGAGGGAGTTTTGATGACTCGAGTTGTTTACATTCTACCGTCTCGCACAAATAATGTGGTGGGTTTTAACGGCTGATTTGAATACTTCTTACTCTTGAAATATTTAACTTTGACAGTCTTTAGACAAGAATAAAATGCATGAAATCAAATTGAATGGATTCAATCTCCATAAATAATGTAATAAAGGCTTTGGAACAGCATTTGAACCATTGTGTTGAGAGATTCAATTTACGGAAAATACAACTGATCAGTTGATCAAAACTTGTGCTCAACGTGTAAAAAATAAAGTGCAGATTCTGACCTTTTAAAGTTTATTGAAGTATTTACATGTGTTTTGCTTTTCTGAAATTCACATTTGTGTGTTTTCTTTTAATATTATCTTAATTTAAAAAACTGTAAGGATTAAAGAACATTTCCTTTAAGAAGATGGTAACAAACATCAAACACAATCACTAAACGTCTTGTAAAAAGCTTCAAAATAGCTCCATTGGCCCATAAACTTCACAGACACCCTTCACTAAAAATCAGGATCCATTAAATGTCTGAATTAATGCCTCAAACATTGACTTTGAAACTTTGATCTGCAAGATTATAGGATTCAAATCTTCAATTTGTTTATTTAAACCCTCAATCATTCATGTAATAATACATTTTATTTTATTTTTAAAAGGCGCCTCTCTGGGCACTCGAGGACACCGTACAACACAAAAAATAACACAAAAAATGTAAAAAAAGAGGCCCAGTGTTAGAAAGGAACGTTTAAGGAGTTTGGTCTTTTATTGTTTACCTTTTTTCTCTACCTTAATCAAAAAGGTAAACGATAACAGGGTTTTTCAGATATTAAACTCAGGGTTTCTGTTTCCAAGTGAATTGTAAAAAGTTGACCTCAGACTCCTCTGTGATTTCTTTCAGGAATTAGATGTCTCAATGCAAAAGCTTTTTTCACTTAATTTAGATAATCCAAAGATCAGATGAGGTTTCAATTATGTTCAAACGGTGGTTGAGTTGTTTGTTTCTTTATTAAATAGCTTTTTATAAGGACGTCTCCTGAGCGCTGGGTGATCTGACTCGGGGTTGTGTGTGAACCACGGACTCTCAGAAGTGTTTTGAAATCCCACCGCGAAGGAAATTCTGGGAAGCTTTTACATGCAGCTAGTATGGACAAAAGCCATTTAGTTCCTGGGTAAAGCACACTAACAGGAGACTCTTGGGCTCTTAGTATTTAATTTATGGCAGCAGTTTTCTTTCCTCCCCGCGGTGGGAGAGTTTAAAGTTTAAGAAAGAGCGAGTTTTATTTTGAAATGCCAGTAACCTGACGAACAAGAGATTTGTCATGGGAAATCAACACCTCATCTCCCACCATTAACACACACACACACACACACACACAAATGTGAAACAAATGTGAAAAGTTATTATTTTAACCAATGCATCACAATTCTGTCCATTCATGTTTTCTGCAGGGATTCTGGGCAGCACATTATGTTATTAAATGACATTTACAGATGTGTACAAATACAACATAACAATAAGTCACTACATATGGCTGGTGGTACAACTAGAGCAGCAACAAAGCATGCAAAAAATTCATAATATACAAATAATCAACTTCTTCGTCAATAATCATCTTCTTGAGTGTTGTTAATTTGAATTAATTATTAAAATAATTCACTTGCACATTTTTGTTTATACATGCATGTGTATAAGCATACATACAGAGATATAGTTTTAAAATAATTAAATTGATTCATGGGATATTGGGCAAGTACTTAACAGTATCTGGCGTGCAAGTAATATATAAACATGCATATCCATGTATACCTTTGCATATTTGGCATGTATGCACAAGCAGACACATACTTATATACATTGCTACGTCTTTGTAACAGAGGGTTCAAACATACATCAACAGTAATACAATGTTTAGCACACTCAGAACTATTTCATTGCTATATATTTTTAATAAAAGTGTGTGAAAAATATGAACTTTTCATTCATTCATTCAACAACTTCTTTTAATGGCTGCTGACTAAACGTTTGCTTCTCCCTATCTCACTGTTACAACGTGTATTTATCTGCCGGTGTGGAAGTAGCTTTCCCTTGTCATCATTGTTCATTATTTGGGGCAAAAAAGGTAGTTATATACAGTAATATACATTTATTATTCCACTCCTAGCTTCATCGTACATCTCAACTGTGGGAAGAAGATGTTTAAGGTTCAGAGAGAACCTAGAAACATCTGCGGGACAGGTGGTTAAATGGGGCTCCAGTATGTGTTACACAGGACCTGCCGGGTGCTAGAATCCCTTACGTAAAGTCACAAACACAAGTGTTTTCACTTATTCTCATTTAACGTCCTCTCAGGACAGAGCAGACAGGACACAGGTTTGTGAAAGGAATTATCACGGTGTATTTTCAGCCTCATTAGATGATTAGAAAATTCCCCTCAGATCAGATCTGAACCCACATTTACATATGTGTGTAGAAATAAAAAAAACTCACAAAGACACATTTGTTAAACTTTATTTATCCTTTTTTTTTTTTGGTGAGGAATAGCCCAATTTACATTCTCACAGAAAGCAGATGGAAGCTGCCCAGTACAAGCACAGTCTGATCAGACGGCCTCAGAGCAGCTCAGCTGTTAGCACAGCTCTATTTCAATTACATTTTATTTGATTAGTACTATCCAAGACGACTATCTCAGGACACTTTTCAAATAGAGTAGGTCTAGACCGTTCTCCTTATAAAATTCTAACCTTTAGGCAACATAAAAACCTTTAATAGAGGTTTACATTATTTATTATATGTTATATGCTTTATTGTCAGTGCATGATGTTTTTAGAACAAGCGCGAGAAGTTTTTTTATCATTTGCTTTGTCTCAGATTACAGAGACAGTGAACCGTTAAGAAGAAACAGTTAGCTGTCTGTGAAGGTTCACTTTCTGCATAACCCAAGCTTTGCATTTGTTAGGCTTCGCTTCCATTTTGACATTGTGTTATGGACTCTAATCAAAACACTTTAGGACTGTGATATTAGAATGAGACATGGTGCCGCAGCACAGCAAATACAACTGGCTTTGGTTGAGGGTGAATAAGTCAGTGATGGCTCTTCTTTAGTCAGGCCAATATTTGCAAACTACTATTATTTAAAAAAAATAATGATGAAAGAAACAAAGAAGCCAACTGGAGAAATTTAAATGGCGCTGTCACAGATCACAGATTTTATAATAGCCTCTTCTGTTCCTTGTTTAAATATCAGCAGGAGTTTTATTTCTTATGTAAACTGATGCATACGCAGAAAAAATGAGGCATTGAGATTTATAATGATCACTTTTGTCACACTCTCAGACTCATGCACCGATTTCACATAATCTCTTCTAAGGGGATGAGATGAGCCCCTGCGATTCAAACACTAAATGAAACTGTGATGGGGGAAAAGGATTGCAGGTTTGAACGGTACATCACCATTTATTGTCCCTCAGCTTCGAGCAATAAAATACCAGATGTTGAAATAAACACACAACCGTAATGGCCCATGGCAGCTCCAGCAGAGAACAAATGGATGTGATTGTTTTTTTGAAATACGGGCATTTTATAGCTTTTGCTGCAGAGCTCTGGTTTAACTTTTTTTTCACCACCATCCCCAACCGTCCTGAAGTAAATGCCTTCCGTCCCGCTTATAAAAATGGCTGTTTTCCTGCAATAAAATGAATAAATCTGCTCACATTTCATTAGAGCATTTGTTACAAGTGCATTAATTAATTTATTGATATTACATTGATTCAATTTGTAAATAAACAAGCGTTTTTTGTAACATCTGTAATTTTTTGTAACATTTGTGGGTGAGAAGGCCACCTGTCTGGTGTGAGAAAGAGACAGTTTTTCCCCGTCTACTTTTAACCCGTGTGGCCGCCGGTTACGCCAGAAAGCACAAAATAATGTCAGACATCACTGTTGCGGTTCGTCTTCTTGCTGTGTGTACGTGTCAGTGTGTACGGCAGCAATGTCACATTTTTTTCTCAGACTGGGTCCTTCCATCCTGTCCCACTATTGTTTTTTTTATCAAACAACATTTGAGTGACAAATTGAGTTTATTTGAGGTGCTCTTTGTAGGACACAAAAATCACAAGAAAACTACAAACTACTCTCTTTTTACCAAAGTGGCAAAACTACACATAGAGGTCCTGATGAAGTACTGATTTTTTAATTAATTAAAACTGTACAGTACAGGCCCTGAAATGTACTGAAAGTATAAAAGTAAAAAGTAGTTTCTCTGGAGGACATTTATAGCAAAAACAAAAAATGTAGAAAGTACAAATATTTGTGTAAAAATGTATTGGGTAAAAGTTAAACGTTTCATGAAAAATAAATACTTAAGTAAAGGTCAGATACCTAATAAAAGTATTTGTACTTCTTTACTTCCAACCTCAGCTTTATACACCATTAGGTTGCCTTTATTGTCATTGCACGGTCAAGCTGGACCTAAAAACAAACTTCAACCCTTCATCAGTCCAAGAGATCAGGCTGTTTTATAGCGATTTTACACTAATAGGAATGGCCTGAATTGGCAGAGTTAAAATACTAAAGAGACAAACAAACACAAAAAAACTTGGAATTGAACATTATCTTACCGCACATCTATTGGTCTTTGGATGTTGAAATCTGGCCAGCGTCCCTTATTTCGACACCAGGGAAGTGCACTAAGCACGGCCTAGAGAGCCCAGGCGCCAGATCTGGTTTGAAAGCAGGATTTGTCAGCTAATTCTAAATGGCAAGGACCAGTCATATAGCTGAGAGGCAGTTTGTGTGACTGTGTTGGATTAGCCCATATGTTGCTTTTTGCATTTCCTAGAAAACCTCCAGTGCAGTTAGGATTTTTGGGTGGAGTGCACCATTAATGAGCTGGGCTGTCCAAATTAACGGGACTCCTTTAGATGAGGCCAAAAAAAGCTTGCAGCCTTTCACATTCTGTCATTTGTTGATCTGTCATTTGATAAATGCATTCAGGTGATCCTCATCAACTCGCAGAGTCAGGAAGAGTCACGTCATATTTACCTGGTCTTCGTGTTAAAGTGGCCAATCCAGTGTAAAACGAGACAGATGTTACATATGTGGTGTAATGACAACAGATGAATTAAACTTGTAATGGATGTTTTGACCATACCTAACTGCAGGATTGTTTGCCAGTTATCCGTCCTGTGTTGAAGTGGCTGCCAGTAAACCTGGAAATGTTTGATTTATGACTCCCTCAGAGGTTTCGGCTCCTGTATTGAGACAGCGTGAGGGTGGAAAAGGTCTGTATAGTGTCACGCGATGTGAACACTGCCATCAGATGGAGCTTTAATGAGCAAGTCACGTCTGGCTAGTGTTCGTAGACAGCTCATTACCCCCCCCCCCTCTGCGGCTGGCGTCCCACCAGATCTACGTCTGCAGCAAAACTGGAGCTCGTCCTCACATCTTGGCCGTCCTATGTCCCTGTTTGCCCAAGTACAACTGTCAGTGAGTGAAGCCCATGTCTTATATTTGGTTAAAGAAAAACAATCTTTCTTAATGGAAATTGAAGGCAGACCTTGGAGCAAGCTCAGCCGCATGGGTGTAATTACGATAAGGGTGGAAGTCTAGTGAGCTGTATTTGAAAAGCGAGAGACTGAGAACCTCATTTTCTTTTGTTTTATTGTCTCTTATATGATGAGCTGAGTGGAGCACTTCACATCAGATGACCCCCATTTTTTTTTTGTCAGTGTGGTTTCTCAAATTGAAACTTCCAAATGGTTCAGTGAACTCCTCAATGACACACTGTAGGAGCTTTGTCTGATCTGTCCTCCCTGTGGCTAACATATGGTTATATTCAGGCCACTAAAACTACTTGGTTAAAGTATTTATCTGTAGTAGTCTTTTCCGTGTGACATTCCCCCAAAACACATTTTGTCTGAGGACAATAGCTGAATATGAGTGTAATTTTAGCTGTGATAGTTGTCACATGTTGGCGAAGATATCAATAAAACGGCTCTATTTGCTTTTTGCCTTTAGGCTGTAATGTGTTGACATTGTCCATTCACATTCAGCCTCATCTTAAGATTGAATAAGATTCATGTGCAGCTATTTTGCAAATTTCCCCCCCATTTGTTATTGGATATATCTGCGTGTCCTGTTTTAGGGCAGAAACTATTAGTAATCACCACATATTTTGGTTCTGGCATCTTAAATAATTGATATGCTGCTTTTAGTCTGTTTTATATAATTTTAAATTAAATATATTTTGGTTTTGGACCCTCATTTGGACAAAACAATTTATTTGAAGTCACTCTGGGCTCTGGGAAATTTGAACTATCATGACATTTTCTAGACAAAATAATTACTGGTAAAAATTATTTGTACAATTATTTACAATGAGAAAAGTTAGTTGCATGTAAAAATGTGATGTTTTTAGCCATGAGGTACCTCTTTCCTACCACTTCTCTATGGAGTTAGAATCATGCAAAACCTCACCGTTTGATACGTACGTTAGTTCTTTATTTGCAAACAAATGCATTAGTTTGTGAATGATGTTTCTGTATCTCAAACATATGAGTTTGTTTGTGAATCATTGGGCGTGATTAAAACACGTTTGGGTGTGTGTGAGGTTTTGGCATGATTCTAACTCCATACTTCTCTACACGAGGATGGCTGCAGTGAAACTCTGATATAATCCTGTAGCATTTAACTCCACCTGAACACAGGTAGATACAATTTCTGCTTTTCTGGGATTTAATGTGTGTTAGTTAATAAGTAATGTAATTTAACAGATACATTTTAGTTAACAATTACTAAGACCAAAAAGATACTTCAGATGCTTTTTAAAATGTGCAGATTGGAGAGTGTGGTTCTAAAACTGTATGTGGTTCAGACTGTGAGTTCAAAAACTAGCCTCTTGCCGTATTTACTGGTGCATTTACAGCAACGTTTTATTGCACTGTCCCTGCTAACAACATATAAAACAATAATAAATACTGATAACAATAATTCAGTCATTCGAATTGTCAAATTGTCTATCAAGTAACTGAAATGAGGAAAAAAACAACACTACTACTCCACCCGTCATAAAAATAAATGCAAACATTTAGTCTTTTATTAATGTTAATAAAAAAGTAGTAGTAGTGTTGTTTTTTTTCCTTGTTTCAATTACGTGATGAACAATTAGTCAATTCAAATTTTACTAACATTTTACAAAATGAAAAGAGCAGTGCAGAGCAGGTGGGATGCAGGTTATTTGATGTTACAGCGGTGGACACATTCGATACTTGACACACAGTTAATGATCACAGTGTGTGTTTTGACCGGGATACAGCAGAATGATCACCAGCTGTTTGGAAAAGGTTGATACCATGTTCCCGTTTCCAACTTCACTTCTCTGGCTTTCTTTTATCCATACTTGGATAATGTTTGTGTCTTCTTGGTTTTTATCAGTGTGTTAAAAGTGTCTTTTAAGATTTTATGATTTCAATTTGTTAAGAGCGATGTCATAACTCAATAATAATATATTGCATAAGTAAACTGTCCTAATTGTCTGTTTAAACAAAAAAACAAATGTTTTATTGAGAAGTTAGACTTTGTTTTTATAAGATGCTGCTGGTACTGACAAAGACCAGAACACCATTACTCCCACGCACATTTGTTGTGTTACACACACACACAAATCTTTGTCTTTCTATACTTCTGAGGGCGCTTATTGACATAATGCACTCCCTAATCCCTAACCACGACATTAACCATCACAACCAAATCCCTAACCCTATCCCTGACTTAAACCTAGTTCAAACTAACTTTAAAACAATTATTAACCATCAAACAGTCCTTTGAAGCAGTGAGGATTGGCCAAAATGGCCTCACAATACAGAAATGTCCTCTGCAACCGTTTCAATGTACATATGCGCATCTGACGTTTTAAGGCAGACTGTTAGCTATAAATCGTCCTAGCTCTTTAAAGTAATGCAAAATTCCTCGTATGACAGCATAATATGGAATGAGTTTCTCTCCATAAACTCTGCATAACATCCAACCTGGAACAAAGCTTCAGAAAATAGTGCTGAAAACACAACCAGATTGTTTTTCGTCTTTGCATCATTTATCATTTCACAGAACCATACTGGACCACACTTTGACACAAAATAGAAGTAAATATGATGTCCCCTGTGATGAATAGTCGTCATGCTCCAAATTTCTGCAGATTAATTTTGATACTGTAATGAAATGAAGAAAAGCAAACAGCAAGGAAGGAGAGGAAAATGTGAACAGGGTGTTTTGAAAAATGGTTAGCATCGCTCTAAGGTGCATGTAGTTTTTTGTAAATGGTCTAAAATGTGGATAAATATTGTTCAGTTGTTTGAGGGAAGGGAGAAGGGGGCAACCCTTCATTCCTGTTAACCCAGAACTGTTTTCATGACTTGTGAGTTTCAGTGGAGCTGAAGAGTATCTCATGAAAACACAGTCAGACCTGCTGTGTGTAGCTAAACAGATCCACATGTCAGCTCTCTTGTGTCCTCTTTCAAGTGTCTCACTGTAATGGACTTTAGTGGCCATGGTGTTGTGTGTTATCATCGTTTGCATTCCCACTGTGCTCTCCCAGCAAGAGATGCCCAACCTGACCCTGGTATTACTGTCCTGCTGGGTGCTTTTGGATAACATCTCAACATGTGTGGTCAAGCTTTTTATCTCTCTCCTGGAATCAGGAGTCACACAGTGTTGCTTCTTCTGTAAGTGATACCATAAACAATTCACCATGAAACTGATTCAGGGGTTCAGTTACTACCACTACTACTACTACAGCTAGTATTACTGCTACTTTAATTTACTTCTTTAGGACAAATGCTTCACCTTCTCTGGTTCTGGCTTCGATTTGCAGCTTTTCTTTGTTGTACAGCACTCTACCTTAGTGATGCACCGATGACGGTATCAGGTCTGATACTGAGCTCACGTCGAAAAATACTCCAATACTACACCCGATACCACTTTACAACATTTAATTTGTTACAGTCCAAAGGTGAGGAACATCTTATGAAAATGAAACATGTTTTTAAAGTCATTGTTAGAACTGTAATGGTATTAAGTACTCATATTGGTACTCAGTATCGGCAGGTACCCAAATGTAAGTACGTGTACATTTATTTGGTCTCCAGGGGGCAAAAGTGATCAAATTGCTGCTTTCCTGGAGAGTTAAAAAAAATGTCCTACCGCAGCTCTTCAGATGACACCCAGTCTGCAACTAACAAGGATCTCTGCGTGTCTGCTTGACATCAATGGACCTCAAAAAGACAGAGCTGCTCTTCCTTCCAGAAGACATCTCCCATCCACAACCTCTCCATTACCATTGAAGGAAATCCTGGTCTTGGACTGCAAGGCAGTGGCGTATCCAGGACATTTTTTACTGGGGTGGCCAACGATGGGACCAAAGCTGAGTGTGGGTGGCGATGGCGCATGGCAAAGTTAAGTGCAGTATGTCGCGAGAGGCTTCGGAATGCCGCGGGTCCTTTGCTGCATGTCACATCCCCTCTCTCTCCCATGATTTCCTGTCTCGTAACTGTCAAATAAAGGTGTCTATGCTGGTCAAAAAATATTTTTTTTAAAAAGTCATTTTTTTATTCAATTTCCACCTATCACAGTCCTCAAGTATCTCTGTTATGTTAATATGTCTAGATTTCAATCAGTAGTTCAGGATAGGTAGCAAATTAGATTATTTAGGTAGCAAAATTCCACTGCTCTTAAAGCTCATCCTGATAGAATAACATACAGGTGCATCAGCTCGAGTTATCTGCTGGTGCACCTGGTGTGAGGGTGCGTGGTAGGGCTGTGGTGGTTTGTTCTACTGAGATTGAGGCGCCATTTTTGTGGTTATAACACAGCGGAATCCAGTGGCTACAGGAACAAAAGAAATTGCGTTTAGAGGAGTCAGGACGCTTATGGAAAAGAGTGTACATATGAACAATACAGGTAACACAGATGATGGCTGATGAGCTGAATAATGTCATTCTATTAACTAGTGCAGTGTGCCGTATGAAGTATGTATTGCTATATAAAGTGTTGAGGGTCTAAGTAGCTTTTTCAATGGGATGCCCAAATGAAGTGTGTTTGAAGGTTGGGGACCGTCAGACGATTTAGGTGTTGTGTGAAGTATAGATTGAAGGTATTGGTGTTATCATATGAAATTTGCTTTTAGCGCAAGCAATCCTCCGGCACGCCTGTCGTGCTGTGAAGAGTTTCAAATGCGGGTGAGGGCGAAAGAGTGTCGCTCCGTCGCCTGATTCGCTCGTGTGGAGAGTAGTCGAGGGGACGCATTAGTTCTGTAGACCAGTACAGTGGACACGGAGTACGACGGATCGGGGCGACTGGGAGGTTGGCTGCGCGGTGCGACAGTTTGAGTATTCGTGGCCACAGGTCCTCACTACCGGGTGTGGATAGAGAGGAGAAATGTCCCACAAGAGAACGTTTACAGGACCAAAGCAACAGTAAACGTATAACTGTAACTGTGCTTTTGAAACTGGTATATAAGGAAAAGAAAATACCACAGCTGTACCTACGTTGGAGATAGGTGTCGTGTCCTCCTGTGTGTCCTCCGCCTGTCCTAGCGACTCTTCCGTTACATTTTCTGCACGAAAAAAGCGTCTGTCACGCGGTGAGTGTTGTTGATCAAAATCAAATCACAGACGCAGCCCTTAGCGGACCGAGCAATTTCGTTTACTTTTCACTTTCCGGAGGATTTTTGGCTCTGCAGTGATTGGCTCTGGTGCGACCTGGCTGTGGTGCGTATCGTTGTAAGTGCTAGCGGAATTCAGAAAATAATTTATGAATAATTATTAAGGAATGTTTGTAGTCCAACAACGACGTTGCACACCCTAAACCACACAGCACATGCTGAAAAACTCTAGGTCAGTCTTGATCCTATCTGCAGGAGATATTTGAGCCACACGACACACAGCCAACAACACACACACACACACACACACACACACACACACATCACACAACACAGACAGACAGAGATTTCTGGCTTGTAAGACGATAGATGTAGATAATGCTTGTGGATGTATGAAAATGTGCAAAAAGTGTTTTCAACCCAGACAGTATTCATGCCAGGCCCTGATGGAGGTATAAATTGAAACTTTGGCTTTTGATTCGCATAAATTAAGAAGTTTATTTAAACAACAGTTAAAGACATGAATCAATAAATGGTTAAGATGCTTCTTTCAATATAACTTATGATTTAATATACATAAACAATTGTAACATAAACCAAACAATCTTAACTCCAAACAAGTATCATACTGGTAGAGTACACTATGTTATGTAAACCTTCAACTCTCATGAACAATAGGGATCTCCTAATATATAACGACCGTCCAATATAGAAGGTAACGCTAGTAAGCATTAGTAATATGTAAATATAATTAAGGGCTTTATAACTTAGCAAACATCAAGCAGGATCATTGTCAAATTGGGTTAGAATTCAAGTTGCGGGACATAGTAGGTGTTCGCGGGGGCTCTGGAACCCCTAATAAACAGTTCCACATCCAACGCTAAAAAATGTCAGCAGAGAACAGGATGGTGGATGCTTGAATGTGCCCATAAAATATTATATGTCTATTTATAGGATGCTCTACAAATGGCGAGAGAATTAATAAAATTTTTGACAGTAACCTATCCTCTTCTTTAGAGATCTACCTAAATTAGATGTAACATCAATTTACAAAACATATGCAAACTTCAAGGCATATTATGTCTGAGCATATGCAATGCAAATTTGCCTAGCTTCTACTGCCTATGCTCATATACCTCATAAAAAATATGTGAACTAAGTGGATGAATATCTGGCAAGAGTACTCAACAAAAGTCTTTATCTCAAGAATAAACTCTAAACTCTTAATTCAAGAGCGCATGAAGCGGAAGTTAACAACTTGTTCTGGTTTATAGTACTTAATATTACGACTGTTCAACTTATATTTCACTACTCAGTAGAGGTTGGCCCAAAATTGTTAACATTACCTGCTCTATTGCAACAACACATCTGCGCTCTCCAAACCTGACCAATAGAACAATACAACACATAATATTCACCCGTCCACATCTTCAGTCAGGTAAAATAGCGTTTATTTTGCAATGGCGTGGGTATCCAATAACATTAAAAAACAAAAATGCATGTAAACGAATCCATGCTTAACCTTGGTTGCAGGCTGTAAGCATATAGCTAGTGCCTCATTGTAGGGTTCCTCTTTTAAGCGCTACTTTGCTTAGATAAAGTTTTCCTACACATTCAGAGGGAACTACGATATAACTAAACATTAAATTACCATACCTCTCAATCGATTTCAGCGTTTTTATCGTTGTTGTATTATTGATGTTGTCCGTGACCGTCCTCCTGTTTCACGGACCAGCAGCAGCAGCAGGTGCAGCGTGCTCATCTCATGGGTCACCTGACCTGCATGGCCAAACGTCCGCTGAGCAGAAATCAGCTCTCACAGCCTCAGTACGACCATTACTGTGTTAGTTAAAAAGTGTAAAACATGGCCTCAACTCAGGTTGTCAGCTGTCATGCTTGTTGAGCCAGCATTTCTCTTGTTTCTGTGTTGTTGACGATACTTTGACAACTACCTATCAGATCTGGGTGGCAACAGGGGTGGCCAATGAGTTTTCAGGGGTGGCCCCGGCCACCCCAGGCCACCCCCCGGAATCGCCGTTGTGCCCACCCAGAGGCTTTAAAGGTCCACTGTGTAACATTTAAGAGGATATATTGGCAGAAGCTAAACATACATCACAGGTCAGTATGTATTCCTGAATATAGGAATTGTTGTTTTATAGTAACTTTACAATGAGCCATTTTTATATGCAGAAGCCATGTATCAAATTGCACGTCCACCACGTTGGACCACCATGTTTCTACAGTAGCCCAGAAAAGACATACCAAACAGTGGCTGTAGAGGGCCTCACGCGTTTTTCACACGTGTCTCGGCCACCGTACTTTCTCCCACACACTTCAAAGCCCGTTCGCATTCCCAGGTTGTTAAATACAGACGCAAGCATTGTTCAATTAGTTGCAATCTGCAACTTATTGTTAGATGCCACAAAATCCAACACACTGGTCCTTTTAAACAAAAGAATGACATCTGACGCAGCGATTCTGACTAAAAGTTCACTCACTGGCTCTTTTCAGAACATTCAATCATATTACAGTCTTCATCAGTGGTTGGAGTTACCCTAGTTGCTATGGAGATGGATCTGATGAAATGCCAGGAGCTTTTACCTTACTCAAGGTCCATTTTCTATCTTGTTTTGGTGCTTTCAACCATAATACAAGGTATTTCTTATTGGAGGAAGTTGATCAGTTGACAAATATTATTTAGTTAGTTACCTTGAGTTGAGATTGCTGTATCAAACTGTTTCCAAGGTACAGGATGAACTGCCATTTTTAATTTCCAACCAACATCAATGTGTTCTTGATGGGGCATTCTGGTGACATGTTAGTTGTATCCTAACGTTCCAGCCTGGGAACTTTGTCTATCTCCCCTCATTGACCTCATTTAAACACAGTTGCCTAATTAGTCTTTGGCAGATC
>NW_023339740.1:25962443-25965450 GCF_004916995.1 Morone saxatilis | reverse complement strand
GTACATAGCTTTCAGACATACATATATAGGGACACCACGACATAACAACAAGAATATACACTCAATGCAATGCAATGCAATGCCCTCCCTGTCCTGCGCGTAGCACCCACCCTCGGCAGTTACCGGGGTGCCTTGTTTAGAGATGCTATGGCAGAAGGTACAAAACGTTTACGGGCCAGAGTCTTGTATCTGCGTCGAGATGGTAGCAGTACGAATGATAGCCACTAGGTCAACCAAAGTTAAAGATAGCTCACTTTGGAGAAGGTAACTTGACTGCAACAACTGAAAATAAAGGGCTTATCTGAAGTTTGCATCACAGGTTTGTGACACCCTGTTATAGTAAAACACTCTTCAGACCTACACAAATTATATAGGGGTGCCATATTTTTTCATTCAAAACAGTCAAAAGCCAATGAGTTTGCAGCTTCAACTAATGCTGCTTCTTCTATTACCACCACCACCACTACTACTACTACTACTAATGAGGTAAGGTGATATTAATAATAACAATAACAGAAATACTACTATTACTAATACACATTTTGGTCCCAATCTGGAATTGAACCAGAAACATTCAGTAATAAGGACTGTGGCTTAACTACTCTGTGCAGTAGTAACAAAATGTAATTCTCACCCTGAATCACCCAATGTGTAAGAATAAGCTGTGCAGACCATCCTCACAAAGAGGTGCTGTATATTACCTTGGTGTCACTGGGGTCACTGGTGGAAAATCGCCCTGCAGGAAATTACACAGCATACCTTTTTTAACTATCTTCTAGATAGACTCATCAACTTCAATCAATCTTCCAGGCTCACCCCATTAGTTTCCTTCCGTGTAAAACATCACAGAGCGAATGGGCTATAAGCACAAAATGTCCATATAAAATTTCAAAGGCTTCACTGCCATTTAGTGCCGCCAATGCACAAAGCAGTCTTTTAGAGTCCAAGTTGTGGGGAAGTGAATAAAAGTATTTAGTGTCAATATATCAACTATTCAATACAGTATAAAAAATAATATAAAAAAACTGGATAAAAAACAAATAAATCTTTCTGAATAAACACTTTTAACGTGCTGTTGTGCAACTCCTCGTGTTTTTAGGGTTTCTCAATGGCCCCTTTAGAAGGCTGGTGTTTGCTGACAGCAGTGGTGTTACTATAAGGCAGGGTGGTGCTGAAAAACAGCGTTCATTTGCAGTTAAACTTCCTTGGATTAATCAGAAGGCCATCATGAGGCCAACATGAGAATCTGGTTAACACGGCATACCAATAAAACTTTGTAAACGTTTGAAATCATGTTTGAAATTTGTCCTCCAGCTGTGGTATTTGATATGTAGTGTTGTGTGAGCTGTAGTGTCCACGTGTCAGTAAGTGCTTCATTAATGTGTGAATGTTTTTGTATCTGCACTTTGACCACAAGTGAATATTCCTGTGAAATTGGCCTGGCAGTGTTGACAGTTGTTTCATCTTATTCTTCTCTTTACTTATTAATGTGTGCAACTGTTTGTGTGCAACCTTATTTGAGTAGCAGAATTAGCCTACAGATGCTAACAAAGATGGCACCTTCCAAATGGTTGTTTGCCTCTGCGGAGGACAATGGTGAGAAACATACAGGAAATTCATTCAGAACATTTCATGTAACATACTTAAGGACTGCTTATTTGGCTCTGTGCAAGAAGTAGTCATGTATATTATAAAGTATATTATCATAATTATTATTGTCTACATTTTTATTTTACAATGTAAATGTATGTTACCATTAACATACATAATTATTTCTGTAAAACAATTAATATATTTTTTTGAGCATCACAAACAACCCCTTGCGTGATGCGTTCAGTTGGAAAAAAAACTGTCTGGAATTCATGTGTGCACGGAGCCAGCAGGAAGTCAGCTGGCTAATCTTGAGAGGCATGTTACAGGGGTTTGGCACTAAACACTTTGATACTTGTCAACTATACTAGATAGATATATACTTTATTAATCCCCTATTTTCACTCTTTTTTATTCTTACACACACACAAACACACACACTTCACACTTGTGGACATGCAACAGGGAGAGAGATGGTGGAGTGATGGGCTCGCCACGTTAGCGGCGCCCATGAGCAGTTTCTTGGGGTTAGGTTAGAATCGGTGCTTGCCACCTCGGCAGAGGAAGTTGGAAACTGGACCTCCTCAGCTACAGTCCACATCCATATCGTTGCCATAATGTGGTCTGTGGGATGAGCCGGCGATCCCCCCTCCGGTTCCCAAGATAAAGTCCACACTACTGAGACTGTCGCCCAACTAAAAACTCAAGACATGAAGACCTAGGTCATCTAGTGGGGAGGCACAACCACACATGGGCTGCACAGACCCTGGCAAAAGCAGAAAAAAAAATTTTTCCCCATTCAGATGATGTAGATTTATAGTGATGGTAAAAAACTGATGCTGGAAGGACAGCGACCTTGTTCCATCAAATAAGAAAACGAACATGTTTTGGAGTGTTTCAATGACTTATGTTTATGTTAGTTTCACACATCAGGACGTGAAATCAATTGAAACTCCCAAAAGTTGAGAAAACACCTTTAGCGACACTGCTCACCCATCAAATTGACTAGATATAAAGAGGATAAAAGATACACGTTTCAAGGGCATTCAAACTAGAAAGCATGTGTGATGTAGCACCTTGGTTAATCTGAAAAAAAGGCCAAAGACCCAGGGTGTTGCTTTAGGCCTGGATCCAGCATCTGAATGATCGGGCCCATCAAAAAGCCAAAAAAGGCACAGAAAAGGCACACCTTTTTCATCCGTTATCTTGTCTCGCAGTTAAATTTGACGCAGCCATTTCTTTGTTTGGTAATGTGTTGTGGGTTACATGTTTCAACATACAACAATCACTCCAGTGTGTGAACTGCGGAGACTTTTCCATCCCTGCACGTTCTCCACGTCTCCAAATTGACCACATTTTTTTCTGTTCAGAGTGAATGTTTTGCCACCTCACACGTTTTATCATCTAACAGCATCTC
>NW_023339740.1:25962140-25962343 GCF_004916995.1 Morone saxatilis | reverse complement strand
GACTTGGTGTGCAAAGGCCTTAAAAGGTCAGAGGGAATGGTGTTCCCATTTAAATTTTTTTCATGAAACTGCTTGAACGCACAAATCCAGCCGCCCACAGAGAGCATTGTGTCATGAATCACAACATTTTGAGACAAATGTTGTCGTGTTCTTGTACAACAGTTGATCCTGAGAGGTATACAAATGTTTTGGTTACATTAGTA
>NW_023339740.1:25933496-25962089 GCF_004916995.1 Morone saxatilis | reverse complement strand
ATTTTGAGATAAGTTCATTATTTTTCCACATTTGTCAGGATTAACAGGGATTTTTTTTCCTGTACCAGAACTGACCTCCATCCTCATTGTGTCTGTGCTGGTTGAGATTTCACTGAATTTCCATGTGGTTATACTTTTGGTTGACAGCCAACAGAAGGCTTTCTTCCACACACACCAATGTGGTTTTCATTTACACTCTGTTTTGCCATCAACTGGAGTGTCAGTATTTGGTGGTGGAAATGTGTCAGCTATTAGACCTAATAACTGTGAATTGCAAATTAGAAACCCATGTTTACAAAATATGTGCTTTATTAGGCGTAATTACTGCAGATTGTAAACTCAAACCTATGAGCTTCTGTAAAGAGAAAAAATAATCAAATTTTACAGTAAAAATAATCAATTAGCAAGTGTAATCAAAGAGTTTCATGTGTATGTTCGTATCAAAAAGGAAAAAGGGACCAACATCCAATACAATGGATCAAAATTCAGTTATATGATGCTTCCATTCAACAAAATTGCCCTGCACTCTAGCTGTTACTTACTACAGAGAACTTACAATGCTAATGCAGTGGAACATGAATATCATTTGTAGGGGACACAGTAGTAAATGAAAAACCTTTAAAAATATGAATAACCTTCAAGTTTTCAATACTAGTGATTGTCTGTTTTAACTCCTCTCTGAACACGATTCAAGCCTAGTCCTCACATACACAGGTATTTCTTTAAAAAACATAGCCTTTTTCTATGCATTTTGGCCTTTCATCCACACACAAAGGTTAAAAATCTGACCTTCCAGGATAACTCACTCTTCAGTGTCAATGTGTACAGGGAAAACAGTTTTTGGCTTGTGATGTCAGAGTGTGCACCATTGTGTCCTTTGTTTATGTGAGGCAACATTTCGTGCAATGGACGCTGTAGCCGAAATAGTTCCACTATATTGAAGAACCGAGGTATCTACAGAGGTTGTTGCTCTATAATCCAACACTCCCATGACGCAGACCTTGCCACCAAAATCACCTGTTTTGGACGAGACCTGGTTGGACCTCTAGTGGGTAAGACAGGAAGGACAAGGACATTGCTGTTACACTATTATTGTTTATTTATTTATTATTATTATTATATATACTACTGTTATATGAGACATACATGCCTTTTATGAAGCTTGCCAGGTTTTTGATGGATGGCAGATTTAAGCAAGGGCTCTGGTAAAATTTGCTTAAAGCTAAGGAAAATCAAATATGTATTGAATTAGTCCCAATGGAACCTCACAGTAGCAAGCATGGCTAAAGACAAAACGGGTGTCCAGTCAACAAATAGGTAGATTGTCTGTTGAAGCGTGTACATTTTTATGATATGAATAAACACCCCTTTAGTGGTGTCTTTCTGGAGTCCTAGTTGAGAGACTTAACACTAAGCAGATGTGTGCATGGAAAATGTCGAGACATAAAACAACATTTCTTCTTGTCATCCTCCTCCGGAATGGGAAACTTCCTGAAGCAAAGGTGTACCTCAACTTGCCCCTAAAAACCTGGACTTAAGATCTAAGGGCTGCGGACCTCCAGCATAGATCACCAATGCAGGAATACGGGTTCAAGAATGTTATAGTTGTCCCACTTTATTGTAAATGGAATTAGTGCACACTGTTGCAGAGGAAGCAAAATACTTCTCAGTACATACGGGCGGCTGTGGCTCAGAGGCAGAGCGGGTCGTCCCCCAATCAGAAGGTTGTTGGTTCGATCCCCGGTCTCTCCTGCCACGTGTCAAAGATATCCTTGAGCAAAGATTACCTGACACTCCAAATTGCCCCCCGATGACGTTAGCCATCGAGTGGTGAATGTGCTTGTGAAAGGGTGAATGTGGCACGTTAGTGTAAAAGCGGGCTTTGAGTGGTCGGGGAAGGCTAGAAAAGGCGCTATACCAAGTACAGGGTCCATTTGCCCATTTACCATTTACTTTGACCTGTCCCTACGTCGATCACATTTTCATGTGTAAAGAAATATTTGCAAAAAAATGGAGGGGAAAGTAAAATGTTTTCTTGATTTTGAGGGCCCCCCCGAGGGTGAAAGAGCCACACAGGCTAAGTTGGCCAGGAATTGCTTTGTTTTTGTCAAATGGTTTGATAGCTTTAGGCCTTGGGGAGCTGTCAAATTGGGCAGGAAGGCCCAGTCATATTACAATGCCAGTAATATGTTCTGGAAAATTAGAATCGACTTTAAGCGCATCTGAAGAAGAGGATTTCCTTAATACATTATGTACCCCGCGCAGCTCACTCCCTGAATTTAGCTGGAGTCAACACCATAGAGACCCAGTGGCTGAAAATGTCTTTGACATGTTACAGTCACTATACTTCTTGTCCTTCCTTTACAAGAAGACCTTCACCTGCACCTCTCCAGCTACCAGTCCATCCATATTTGGTGGTCTGGTGGGATTTGATACTTTGGCGGACCCTCCGGTTCCCAAAGCCAAGTCCCTACACACTGAACTACTGCTGAAAAATAGGACACCAGACATGAAGCAGGAGTGCTGTGCGTTAAATTGGAGTATCTAAAAAAATGCATTTATGGTATATTTCTGGGATAAGATCCTTGGCAAATTTCAAGCCACAGGCCTAATGTTACGAAAACATGACATCAACATTTTAAAGGCGGTGAGTCTTCTCGGGTCCTTGTGTTCTTTTGTTTCTACACAATGTAACCAATTTGAGGTTTATGCCTACAAGGATTTGACGAATATATTTTTATTCATCCCAGAAATGAGCAACAGTGAGTTCACAGAACATATGAATGTATTGCTTGTATGTAGGTAGCCTTGAAGATGTTTCTCACTTTGTCAATGACAAACTGCAAAGGGGAGCGCTCATGGCGAGGATTTAAAATTAACTGAGAACAAGGATGAGTCAACAGAGCTTGAACTCTCTATCATACAATGACAATGGAGTTGGAACTCAAGAGAGACCTGGACTTTAATGATGTGGTGAAACAGTTTATGAGGAGAAAGGCCAGAAATAAGAGCTTTGCATAAGGTAGGCTTATATTTTTTTTATACATTATCCTCATTTAAAGCTCCAGTGTGTAACATTTAGGAGGCTCTATTGGCAGAAATGTAATATAATATGCATACCTATGTATGTCTATATTATACTATATGTATAATCACCTAAATATAGGAATTAGGGCTGCACAATCAATCACAATATTATCAAACAAATGTCATATCATCACAATTCTAATAGTTTTTCAAAGAAAATTTTAATTCTTGTGATGCAAAAATGATCAAAAATGTCCACACCAATCGTGAATCATATTGCAAATAGGAATCGTTATGTTTTTGTTACCTTAGCATAAGCTGTTTAGTGTGCTTTTGATGGGCTTCAAAATAAAAGGATTCGGTGTCTAAAGGAGCTGAATAAAACTATTACAAATGCAGCTTGGTTTGAATATTACATAAAAATTGTATTAAAGCTAAAAACACACTTTAATCACCAAGAAATTAAAGAAACCAAAATATTTAGTAAAAGAGGGGGATCAACCACTGCAACCTAAAAAGGATAGTTGGACATGTGTGTACTATTATCTGATTGGATTTGTTCTTGTTCACTTTTTTGTTGTTGTTGTTGTTGATTGGACTTGACTACCAAAGACAGAGACAATCCTTGCAGAACAGATAAAATGTTACACCATGCACCTCATCAGTTTCCAAATCCTCCAGATAGTCATACTTCCATGAAATTAGTTTCTTGTTCCTGTGTGTGTGTGTGTGTGTGTGTGTGTGTTTTTTTAGGGACAAGACTGCACAAAAATTGGTGGGCAGCAGTTCTGTTGAGGATCAGAGTTATTCTGGATTGAGAAAATCACTGCAACTCTGAACCTAATTTTCTCTATGATATTATGAAACTAATAATAATAATCTTATCTTATGTAATTCCCTTAATGACAAAAGACACAAATTACATCTTTCCGCATATAACATTCATCTAATGCTATCAGGTTAAAATTATATAATTAAATATATTTGTCCAATACTTTGATCTAGTATTGAACACTTACCAATGTCCACTTAGCAAATGTAAACATGTTAACACACAAGAACACACAACCGGCAAGAAGACTTAACATTTAGTGTAACATACACACACACACACACACACACAAGTCCCGCTGAAAACACGGAACAAAATGCACTGCAAGTACCTGGAGGTGCACTCATAGCGTTCAAAAATCACAATTTTCACTACATAGTGGAAGGGAAGGGGAGAGACCACCGGAACATACCGACACATTTTCCAGGAGTAGGAGGAGTACACGGCATAAGTGTGTCCACCTGGTGTCAAACAGGGGGGACACAGGCGATAAGTAGGAGCAGGTTCATTTTTGATTTATATTGTGAAGAAATCCAGTGAATATCGGGATTGCCGCTAATGCTCCATCCAGTTGTAAATCGCCATAGAAGAAGAAGCTGACTACGCTGCAGAAATTACCGCACTACACAGGTAAGTACGTAGTGTGCATAGTGTACTGTATAGAAGTGTAGTAATGGAAGTATTGTATTTTGAGACACAGCACTTGTCCTGGTCGGAGTTGCTGTAAATCGGGTCCCCCCACTCTTACACAGCTCATACAGCTCAAAGCTCTGCTGTTAGGCATAGAGCCGCTAGCATGGCTGTAGACTGTTTTTCTACATATTTTAGTAAAATTAACCATGGTCGCTTCTCATTTCAGGGTTTGTTCTTATATAAATCTGTAAAACCACCACAATTATGTTTATGAAGCTGTAATGATGGTTGTAATGATCTCCATCCTTGTGGTTTGTAAAAAGGTCAGCACCCAGTTGTATTGTGATTGACGGAAGAGTGAAAGTAAATACATTTTTAAAAATGTTTGTGCTTTAAGTGCATTTATATAGATTTTTTTTTCAATATTCATGTGACACTGTAAATAGACATGTTAGCTTCAGTCAAACAATATTATACACAATACATGCCCTTCAGTAATGCAGACAACTCCATAAAGAGAAGTTACGACATCAACTACAACCAATAAAGCAAGTTAGGGTTAGGGTTAGGGTTAAGCAAGTTTTATGGGGAGCATTGGCATGGCAGGAAAATCATTTCTGACCAACCAGACAGCTTGGGCGAGACATCTGTTGTTTAAGTTCTCTGTTGTGCTGCAACGCTTCAAAATTAAGTCATAAACAGCAATTAAAATGTCAGCTCTGTTACAAAGCTCTTGGCTGCTGCCTGCTGCAACTCTCAGTCTCTCCGACTGGGTTTTTGGCTCTTCTGACTCTCACTCAGCATCTACTGCTGCCAGTTCGCTCATCAGCTTTTGAAGTGGCTGAGAAGATGCTGGTTTCAGTTCAATGTGCCAGTGAATAAGTGCAATAACGTCAAGCCAAGCAGCTGTGATGGTCGTAAATAAGTTAAAAATGAAATATTAATACTGTTGGCTCCAACCACTTTTCTTTTGGAGAATGTCTTGGTCCACAAATATGTTACTGGCAGTTGTTAGATGTTTGAATGAACTCTTTGAGGAACGCACATAATGCAAGTAAGTCGTGAGCTGCGTCAACCTTGACGCAAATCTGTATTGAAAACACAAAAGAAGATCCAAACTGGCTTATCACAACTGATCCATATGTGTGCTGCTAAATGGACCCATGCAGAGAAAAGTACAAGGATCTGTTTTAGAGCAGATTTGAAATGTGAGCAGACCTAAAATATACTTTACCAGATCAAAAGATCTGATGATTCTATGATCTCCCAGATGTTCAGTGTCAAACAGACTTTAAATGATAATTAGGCTACAACCAAAATACACACCTTACGTATCAACCACTCCTGTAAGTTTGAACTGGCCTGTAAAAGTTCATAGTGTCTTCCTTCAAAAAACGTGTTTAAGTAAAAATGCACTCCAGTGGTGACACTCCTGCAGCCTAATCCACTTCTTCACCATCCATCTATATGCTTAGGATGTTCCAAACACCTGTCTGTTCCCCAAAAATATGGGTGAACAATTCAGCCATGACCTGCACAATTTCCCCCATCAGACAGCAAGAGGATTCAAACCCAATTGCCAGCAGCCACTTTTCAAAGGTGGTGGACCATTAGTTGTACGAAGTACAGTGACATTTTCCCCATGAACTGTGTCCTAGGGGCTCTGTTCACCCTACCAATTGGATAAAACCTGGAACCAGGGCATCCCTGTGACATACTGAACTTTCCCTGTAGCTCATTTGACAATTAAAGTTTCGGTGCTAATATGCAAGGTTCCCAGGTAAGATGTTTACAGTATTTAATTTTACATTATGTCTTGAGGGGGTCACAAGTCTGCTTGAGAAGTAAGCTGAGGCTGGCTCGCGGGATTCCTCCCTGTTGTCCAGCTTTCATGTTGACCTTGCGACACTGCTTTGATCTTGAATTGCTCTGGGTCAACCTTTGGTGACCTTGGACCAAAGACGTGGTGCCTCTCCCTGATCCCAGTTTGTCTGAATTTTACCCTGCAGATGATTTAAAGTTAAGTTAAAGTTGGGGGGTATCTGATGATACCTGATGTCTAATATTCTCTCTCCTTTGAGCTCTGATTTCATCTTTGCTAACTAGTTGCTGACTCTGTTTGTTATTGGGTGTTGACATGGGGTTGATGAGAGTGTAGTTGGTGGACTGGAAAACCGAAACACTGAGCTAAAAACACTCTATGAGCAGCAGACATTTACACCAAGTTCTGTGATCTGTTGTTAATATCGAAAAAAAACTTCCATCAGTGCAGCTTTAAAACATTGCCCACTGTGCCTACATAAATATAGTTGTATAACTTAATTGCAGTAGTGAACATTTTATGCACAGGGTTCTCCTTGCTTCCCATGTGATGGTCAGAGGTCAGCCACATATATTAGTCTCCACACTCAGTGGACTACAACTTAAGAACAGGGGTCACCTCCTAAGTCTCCGGCTTTACGATCCAAGAAACCACTGGTGTAGAGGTCAAAGGTCAGACCTAGATAATACTCCTATGTGGCTTGACTTTTCTTGAACATCTGAGATGGAGGTTTTCTCCGTCAGCTGTCTCTCTCAGTCACTGAGCTAACTTTAAAATATGAGCGACTTCTGGCAGATTTTGGGGGTCAACGTCAGAAGAATATATCACACTGACAGTAGTTTTATTGTCTGTGTCATGCTTATCATCTGACATCTGGGGCTGTTCCACACTGCACACTTTTTATCTGTTAATGGTTCCACAAGTGGATATAAAGTATTATATTTGGAAAGAGGACGTTCAAATTGTTTATATTAAATTTCTCATATGTCAAAACTTAAATCAAACTCCACAGGGTGGTTCTGAGTTGGAAGAAACTATAAAAAAATAAAAGAACAACTGAAGGCCACATGAAGGAGTTTAATTCCACAGTGGAATCATTCACAAGAGAGAGGAAATGAAAGCCTGCCAAGAAATTTCAAGGCACACAGCTTCATTATAGTACAATAGTATGCATGAATGCACAGGCTGGGATTATTCACCTTTGATCCATGACCTAAAAAAAAATAGAGAGATCAAGCGAGTCAGCAGACACAAGCAGCGTCTATTGGTCCTGAGTGTGATTTGCTATTTCCTCCAAAACTGACGATCAATTTTAAGATTCTTTTAAATGCCAAGTGAGGGCATTTTTTTTTCTTTTTCTATTGTTCCAATGAGGATGCAGGATTTTCAGAGCACTCCGGCTTTCCTGTGTGGCCGCTCCGAGCGTTTCTAGTTGAAAATCTAAAATTTCAGAAAGGCGCTGATGTTGTCACTCTCGTTTTTGGGCACCCAATCATATATTAAATATATCTCACTCTACATCCCAGCTCTCCCCAGCTCTTGCCAACTTTTCCTGCCAGTAAAAAATGCTATGTTGACACACATGGCCCTGCCTCAGGAACACTTTAACCACTCAAAAAACACTTAACATTGATAGATATCCGTGGGATACTTTTGGCTATATTAGTGAATTGCTTATTAAACATGATGTTTAACCGATGACACTTCTTAAGAAAATGACACATCACTTCTGTTTGTGTTGGGATTGAAATACAATGGATTTTCATTCGCATTGGGGTACTTTTAATTGCTCTATCAAATGTAGGCCTGTGACATAAGTTGCCTGTAGCCTGCAGCCTTACAGATATAACGGAAATAAAAAGAAGGAATAGGAAGTTATTTTCAAATTGTATGGACTACCTTGAGATGACACTTATTTTCCCTGAACAATCACAATGAGAATAACAAGTAGTAGTATTAGTGCAATATGGCGTTTAATAGGATTTAATAAACACAGTTTTGCACCTGCACAGACCACCTTAAAACAAACAAAGTGCTCAGTCCAAATCTATGAAGCTGGATTTGGACATTAATAAATAATAAATAAATCTGTCGTATAGCTGCATATATCCTTACACAGCTACGGCCTCACGTAGGTATGGGCAGAAGGTCCCTGTTAGCTGGTTTTAAAGTATTTAAAATTTTAAAATAATGGATTTCTAGGCCGCTAACGATTACTAATAACAACTAATTGTGCTCATTATTATCAGGCAGCAACTGGAGGGGAAGGGACAAATGCAAAGGAGTGGGGGTGGGGTCAGAGGTCATCCAGGGGCAGGCCTGGCCCCAGTGGCGGCGCCAGGGAGGAGCTAGGTGGTGCTGTAGCTCCACACTACATGCCCGCCAGCACCCCCCCAAGAAATTGTCTGTGATTTTTGTATATTTATCGTTTAGGTAATGTTTTGCAAATAGGTCTAATCTTTCAATGTTGTTCTTAAAAATGTGAATTAAAATAATACATAAAAAAATATATTTGTCTAAAAAAGCATGAGCGCAAACGCATGTTTGAAAGCTTCTTTGCAATGGCCGCAGCGCCGCCGGCGCGATGGTTTTGCTCCCCTCTGTGGTATTACCAATAATTAATTTGGTGGATTGAAGCAGCAACGTCTTGGCTCTTCATAGTTTACATCTATGGATGGCTCCAAAGCAATAGGCAAGACTGCTGATTTCCATTCATTAGACTATGTGGTACTGAGCTTGTGTGATTATTACGTGATCGAGCCATTCTTTAGGCCGAATCCGTGCGCAGGGTGCTGTTGCCTTCCCTGTTGCTCGCTGTTTCCGCCTGCTCCGTTGTATTCAGGGCTCGAACTGTGACAGAATTGCTGTAACGAAATTACTTTTTCAGAGGTTTTACATTGGCAGGCTTACTGTGTGTTGTAAATCATAGCCCTTTGTGTTTGAAATAACTTTTAACATATTACATACCTGCTTATAGTCGTGGAACGATATCAGTGTACGATGCGGAGAGTCGTACGCGTGGTGTATATTACTATTCGCAGGGTGGTCGTGGATCCATAAATTGAACCTTCTCTTAAGTGTTGAGCGGCTGCCCTGGGGCCAAAACATAGGATCAGCAGGCCTACAACTTCCATATTGTTCAACTGTGTCTCACACAGCATACACTCTCTCTCTCCTCTCTCCACACACGACCACACCACTTAAAGCGTCCTTGTAGACCTCGTCCGCCACTAGCCGAACCTGTCGGGCGCGACAAGTTCGGCGTCCACCGGGCAGCGCCGTAACTCACTCTTAATACTCTGCGGGTGGTGGTCGCGACACTAGTTGCAGTCTTCTCTGAACAGAGGTGGCGCAACTGGACGGCACAACGGCTAGCCGACTTTTTGCTATTTTCTACGCCACTAGAAGAAGAAGAAACCCAGAGGTAACAACCGGGCGCCTCATTTTTTGATTTTTCAAATCGGCTCGCGGAAGTTCTTTTTCCGCCATATGGCCCTCTGTTCCTCAAAAACATTCTGGCGATTTCTCAGAATGTTGGAGTTGAAATCTCGTCTGTTCCTTCATTGAATGATCGTACAGCATCCGCCTGTACGACGGCGGCACCGGTTGCTCCGGAAAGCTTACTCGTTTCGGTTGGAGCGCGCTCAGCGCTGAAAAAACCAGAGTGGCTGCCGAACACCTCCGAGCGCGAGCCCGGGCGCCAAAATCTGCGGCGCCAGCGAGATCTACGTTATCTCTTGAGTTCTTGACATACAAAGTGTGCGCGCGACAGGTCTCCAAGCCGGCAAGGCATACTTGGGCCTTAAGCAACCACTCCGCCTCCCCAACCAAAGTTTGAGTGACGGATTTTAACTGGGCACCATTAACGCAGTTATGCAGATCGTTCCTAGCACTGAGCTTCAATTCCTTTGATTTGGATGTTTGGGAACCAGCTTAGGCCAGACCTGCATGTGTGTGTGTGAGTTTGAGACGTGTTATATATCAAGACAGATACACTTTACACATTTTCAATCAGTGCTTTTGCACATTCTCAAATGCTCGCGCTACTACTATTATACTATAACGGGGTTGTTAATTTTATATGTTTATTTAAAAATACATTTTTACCATTAGATTCCATATATTGTATGTTCTTGCATTGATTTCGAATCTGAAACAATTTCTCATGCCCCAGACGTCCGGCGGCACTTGTGGCAAGTGGTCGGTGCCAGAAAGGATAATCCAGACTTTTGCTCTAATCAGCCCACCAAGCCAGAGTTGATTTTTTGGCTGTAAACATAAGAATAAGCATGTTGCCTTTATTGACATATTTAGTGTAAGCAGGAGTCTACACGTGGAACTTCGCATGATTCGCTTTGTCACACCCAATCGTAAGCTGCAAAGGATTTAAAATATTTTAAATTATTTTTAAATATTATATTATTTAATATAATTAATTATATTAATAAATAAGTAAATTTAATGAAAGCCAAGCGTTGCTCATACCTGCTGTAAGTGAAATGTCTTCCACTAACTATTGGATGAGCATTTACTGATAAAATGTAATTACTTATGTTCCCCCTTAGGATTACATTACTTTTGGAATCATCATGACCGTCCTCATAAAAAAATGTAATATCATTCATTTTTTTTTTTAACTTTCACCCCCGGATCACTCTTTTCAACAACTTCAGACCAAACCATGAATAATAAGTTTTATTTTTTTAATATATTTTTTGGTTTTATCCCCTTTTTTCATATGATGTCGTGTTTTGTACATTGCGATGTGGTTCACATTCAAATCCATAAACCTGGATTAACTCTTGAGTGCCATTTTACCATGCATGTACTCCAACATTTGCGCACCTGTTTCCACACCCTTCTGCACTGTCGGCACAAGACGCACTGCTCTGCTTTCTGTAGGGCCCTGGCAATGTGGTCCTCCTCCTCCTGACCATGGACCAGGCAGAGCGGTCGTCACTACATCGGAAGAGTTTTGGTTCGATTCTCGGCTCTCGCTAACTTATCAAAAGTGTCTTGAGCAAAGATACTGAACACCAAATTTCATCTCCCTCTCTCTCTCTCCCTCTTCTCTCTCTCTCTCCTCGATCATCTCTCTCTCCTCTCTCCACACACACACATACACGCTTTTATATCACTCCCAACATACCATAAAAAACCTAATCCTGGCCAAGTTTAATACAATTAGCCTTTAAACTGACCGATATATTGAGAATCAAAAAATATAAGCAGAATGTACACTTGTGGTCCCCCAAGGTGCCTCGAGGGTTAAATACACAACCGATGACATTCCTATCAGCCTCAGCTGTGTACTTTGTGTTTAGTGCTAATTAGCGAATGTTAGCATTCTAACATGCTAAATATAAGATTGTGAACACCTGCTAAACATCAGCATGTTAGCATTGTTATTGCAGGTGTGTTACCTTGCTAGCATTAGCGTCTAAGTACAGCCCTTACAGAGTTGTAGTCTATAGTCTTGTTCATTGACATAGATAAAAAAAGGGACAACATAACAACAATAAAGCCAAAACATATCGATCTCCCCCTGGTGGCTGACAGCAGTATAGGTCATAAAGCCCACCGCCTCCTTGCTGAGAGCTAGTCATGTTTGGACGGACGTATCCGGGACATTTGAGCTTAATATTTGTACAGTGGGAGGAAGTGGAGACGTGACATCCATCTATATATGTCGATGGTCTTATTCAAGTAATTCTTGTCACTTAATAAATACTAAAGACTCAGAACTTGCTTAGAATTATACATAGTGTGTTGTGTGGAATTGGGAAGAAGCTTATGTATGTCCAGAGTGGCAGTCTGGGGAAAAAATCACAAACAAAACTAACCAAGGCAGATTGAAGGAAAGTGGATTTACAGAAAATGACAAACTCAGTCTCAAAATAAGTGAATAACATCAGTGACAGCTCTAACAGGTAAAAGGAATATGAGGCTGTTGTTGGCCTCTGATATTGGCAACACTTAGCAGAAACAACACTTCACAAGAGGGTCTGGTTCACATTTATCTGTTCATCCTCTGCATAATTTGACCTTTCCCATCCCCCAACCCACTGCAGCGCTGGTCCCGCCTCCAGTCCAAACCTCCCGGTATGTCTTCATTACCAGCAGCAGGGCAAGGTACTGCTACTTAAGCAGGGATAAAAGAAGAAACAGAGGAGAGGGGGATAAAAGAAGGTTTGGAAAAAGAAAAAAAAAATTATCCGTAGAGAAAGAAACAGAGGCAAGGGTAACAGTGAGGCAGTGAGTGAGAAGAAGTGAAATAAAGCAAAAAAAGAAGATACTCTGAGAAAAAAAACAACAAAATTAGAGGTGAAGTGTGGAAAAAGGGAGGGAGGAAAGGAAAGGAGAGTGGAGGACCAAAGAGGCAGAGAAATAAAGACGTGTAGCAAGAAAGCAAAAGGGGGGGGAAGGAGAACGGAGAGCGGCACACTGTAGAAACGCGAGAAAGCGAGAAAACTGAGAGCGTGACAGACTGACAGACAGCTGGCCCGGGAACCACAGGTAAGGCAAAGAGAAATTTTCATCCTATCTTGTCATGTTCAAATAGTTCCAGGAAATGGGTTAAGCGCTGGAAATAAACGGCGAGGAAAGAACAACACGTAAGGTTCAAACGCTCGGAGAATGTATGAGAAAACATACCTCTTTTATGGTCCTCATGCCTTAATCTTGTATGTCAGAGAAAAAAGCTGAATGTAGTGGAAATCATCCTCTGTGAGCTTGTTAAAGCATTCCTCAACAGTTTTACCTTAGTTGTGCCAGCTGCTGTGAAAGGATTTCCCCAGCTGTGGCCTGTAAAGTGCACATTACACGGTTGAAATAAAAATCTGGGCCCAATGATAAAAAACAAATGAATCACTGATAAGCTGAAATGAAGCCGTTTTGTTCAATACGTCCGATGTTTGGATCGATGTTTTGGCGCGTTTGAGGCTCATCGAGAGAAAGAAGGAGGTCGATGAGCCTGTAAATTGTGACTGAGCACCGTAACTGTTTACATAAACATCTGCTGTAAATGCCAATGGAAGTAAAGTCTCTTTTTCACGCCTTTACATGTATTTACTTTTACTACAGCGTGAAGTAATAATGTCAGACAACACGAGCGCATTTTTCCTGATTCCTGTTTGAAGGCAAAGCACAGACGCCGTCAGGGCTCCATCTATCGACTACGATCTCGGTCCGTTATGAGAAAATACTCCTTAATCTGCACGAGTTAAAAATCCGCACAGAAATTTGCCTTTTCAATAAGAGGTCTCTTTAAGCTTTAGATAACTGCAGTTGAAATTCATTAGATTCTAAATAATATTTACATCGTGTGACATTTTATGAGCTTTAAGTATAATGCATAATGTAACAGATCTCATAAAATAATAATCTAAAATAATAATATAGGGTAATTAAGGATTTATCTGTAATATATATAATATATACAATTAAAACTTTTTCTCTATTGCATAATAATGACAGTAATGGTGATAAAATGTATAAATGGCTTAATACACAATAACGGTCACTGACAGTGCCTTAAACTCTGTACGTAACTTTACTGTTGGTGTCTGCTGTAAACCTGTGTTACATGGTGTTTGTTGTTCATGGGGAATTCTGGGTAAAGAGCAGAACTTCAATCAGCAACTTGATGGTTGATTGAAGTTGTCCCTCTGAGATCTGATCACTGCTTTTCCTCCAGGGTCTCATCCCGCTGATGCCTTGAGGTGAAGAAAGAAAAAACAATCCCTAAGCCGCATCATCCAGCCACTTATCTGCTATTAACACACTCGGATGACCGAAACATGTGTTTAACATTTTGTTAGTAGCTGATTCTGAGCACAATTTAAGCTTAGACTTCCACATTGGCATTTAACAAGGAGGATTCAGAGGATCATATAACCCTGAGAATAGATATAATCTTCTGACCCTTAGCAATTATGTCCAGATGTAAAACACTTTCTCAACACTCCTTTTTACGCTCTCCACCGTAGAAAACAGATAAAAGTTAAGACTGTCTTGTAAGGATATGTTCATCCTTTGTTGTGATCTTAACATCTTGGAAATGATCGCTCTGTAAACCATAACGTGTTAGATTTTAATTTCATTTAGTCTGTTAAACTGTATTTGTACTGCATACAGTGAAGCCTGTAACGTCTTCAATTTCTGACAGTGGGGCTGTTTTCCTGTGCACTATTTTCCTTATGTATCAGCACGCTCAAAAAAACCAGGTCTAACAATAATAACGTTAGACAGGAAATTGGACATGTTTTCGTATAGTAACCTAGTTACTGTGAAATCTGAATAAACGTGCAGCATGCTTTGTAATGATTTGGGGATTATAGTGTGTTTATTTAAGTGCATTAGTGATACAAGATCCCGCTTCCTGATTTTGCCTGTGTGTGTGTGTGTGTTCTGTACTGCACAACTGTGTCCGAGTTGAGCGGACTATTACTGTTTCAGTAACGTTTGCTAAAAAGTACAGTGGCCAGCTGCTGTAGGAAATTACAGAGCACTTTATTGAAAATAAAACTATATTTGTGAGCCGTTTTAAAGCGGTACGTCTTCGGTAGGTACCAGCGGATTTATCGCAGACAGCGTAAGGAAGTCAGAACGCTTTGAGAGACGGACTAACATGTTGTTTGTTTTAGTCCTTTCATGGAATTTGTTGACTATAAAAAAATAAGGCAACAGCAACCCTGCAACATAAATGCATTTAAACCCTCCTGTTGTGTATTTGTTGTGTAGCGTTTGCGCTGACAAATGTCTCAATCAGACGTTTGTCAGGGAAAATGTCTCAATTAGTGGCCACATGCGAGCATGGTGGATTGGCTCATCCATTGTAAACAGGAAACGTCATTAGCATGTCCACCCATCAACTCGCTGTTTTTATGAGTTTTATTTACCAGACAGCAATGGTCAGATATTAAAGATTAATTTGTGAAATTATTTGAGAAAACCTCTTGCAGGGTTGGTCCACTAGTTCTNNGCGGAGCAGAGCAGATAATACGTGACAGACATTAAAACTACTGTCTGGTTGAAGTCGTCCCCCCAGTATCTTGTCTTTCCTTTAAAACTGCCTCACTGAACAACAGAGATACCTGACGGAGGAAATCGGCTCACTTACACTGGGTCCCAACGAAAATAAAAGGTTGAGTCATTATCCAGGCTTTGACTTTGACCTCTTCTTTGGCTTCTTAGATTGTAAAGCAGGAAATCTTTAAGTTCTTGCCGTGCCTCCAAAACAACCTCTGACATCTCAGAGTCTTTTAAAAACTCCTCCTCTAACCTCTGTGCTAGTGATGGGAATTCTGGCTCTGTTCAGTTACTCGGTTTATTTCTGCTCACCACAGCAATAAGAACGGCCCTTCATTTAGTACCATTTCTTTTATAATTAAGCCAAATTTAGCAATATTTTGACCTATGATTGGTATGTGGCCAAATGTTCCATTTAAATTGTGCAATGTAATTATATTAAACCTTATAATTTCCAGAATACCATCACTGTAAATAAATAATGTCAAGAGATCAATCACTGTTAAACATGTAGCCTATAGTTTTATTTATATTAAACTATGTTTTACATAATAAAGTCTCACCATGCTTAGGTCGTAATGTTACTACCAAAGTGAGACATTTCTGGATTGTATTGAACAAATATGCAGGGCCGCTGCTGGCCAATTTCAGTTTTATTTGACTAAAAACTATGCAGTTTCACATAACTTTAGACTGTTATCGTTTTAGTATTTATTTAAAAACCCACACAGATCATAGTTTTTTCATATTACACTCTGACATTAGAATGCATTTATACATTTATTCTGACTAAATATTGTTTCTAGAGCAGAAACAGCAAAGTCACGATATAAACTCAATACTAGTACTACTTACTGGAAACAAATCTAAAAAATAAATAATATTTCTTCCTCTTGTCCTCTTATATTGGTGGCAAACTAATATAACAGACTACTACACACAGTTTCCTTTAATCTTTTTCCTAAATCATAATTAGATTAACATGTTTGTAACAGCAACTGCAGAGCAGGTGACATTTTTTTCTACTTTTTCTACTTTGTACCTGAGTTGTCATCAACTCAAACTGCACCGCTCTCTGCTCTGTGTTTGTGTGTGTGTGTGTGTGGAGCTGGGTCCTGTCCTCAGTCCTGCAGAGGAGAGAGACAGAGAAGTGCGACCATAAATGNNNNTTTGGTGCCCCCTCTGCACTTGGTGCCTGACACACAGCGTGTGTATATATATATATATATATATATATATATATATATATTCTGTTGTGTATCCATTTCTTAAACACAGTCCGCTCTCAGATATGAGCCGGCTCCCATCGTTCACTCGTTTACGGCCGACAGTTGCACACACTGTAGGTGAAAATGTAGAGAGCTAGCTAATGTTAGCTATGTTTTGAGGTAACATTAATCTTGGATGTTATTATAATGACATTAACTGATCATATCAGAGTGGTCTGGCTTTTAAACTGGTGCGCTTTAGAAAGCAGTTACGCTAACGTAATGCCAACTTCAACATTAACATTTCCTTTATAACGGCAGTAGTAATCACATAATCAGCAATACTCTGAGTGATTTATTAACCTGGTACTTTTACTTGGGTAGGTTTAAAAAATGCAGAGTAGCCTAAAAACATTTATGGCCTTACCTAAATGACAGTGCTAGTCCCTAGATGGGTTTTTTAAGAAACAAATATATATTGCAATAAAAACACATTAAATGTAATATAAAATATAAGCTACCGTTAGTGTACCATAAATTATATTATACTATTATTTATATTAATACTATTGTTTTCATACACTAATTGAACATGGATTGTGACTTATCCATGTTGTGTTTCACATTTCGATCCTTTTGAGACAAATAACTATTTTTATAAATTGAGTAAACTTTGAGTTGTGAGCTCGTAGTGCTAGACATTTAACATTTAACACGTCAAATAACAATAAAACCTTCATTTGTTTCATAAATAAAACATTGAAATACACAAATTATCATTTATAAAGTACCAACAAAAACATATTAAATATAGAAAACATGAAAAATAATAAATAATATAAAAACAGTCTTACTGAATGTATTTCTTCTGAGATATAAAACAAAGGTTTTCTCTTTCCAGACGATGTGATCATCATTTTCAACCATGAATCTTAGAGAGTGGTGGGCGGGCTACCAAATAAAACTGACAGAGAAGGTTCGAACACTTTCCACAGCTGGTGTAAAACTGCACCAAAACTTCCCATGAAAAGGAAAAATTGAATTGAATAAAATAAAATAAAATCTGTCATGAGCTTAAAAATTTGGTAAACATTGCTTTCGCATTTAAAGTTATCCGAGGTTACAGCATCAATAGATTTGAACTTTTTTTGGATTTTCAGCTGGTTTTCTAGTTGAAAATGTGAAATACTGCAAATTTCTGAAAAGGCATTTTATAGTCCTCCCAGGAGGTGCCCTGAATAACGAAGCCAGAAACTTTCACACAGTCCCTGAACACCTCAGGATTCTGGTTATAGACATTCAGAGATACCGGGCATTATTATTTAATGTGTGCTTGTTTTTTTTTCTAATATTTATTAACGCCCATTAACCAATATTAAATCAAATGACTGTAATGTGAAAGGGGTTAAGAATAGGAACCAACAGAGAAGTATCTCTCAACTCTGCAACTCTCATCAACCTGTTTCCTGCAGCAGCAGCCAGCTGTTTTCACGAAACAAGCTCTGATTAACACAATGTGCTGACAAAAAGCTTTGTATTGAGCCATATTTTGGTGAGTGTTTGGAACATGCTGAACAACGGATCAACAGTGGAAAAGTGGATTATGTTGCAAGAGGGGAAGTCTTTGGACTTTTTGACAGTTTATGTGTATTTGGACGTGAAAGTGTCTCGTCCTTGAAATCTGCTGTAACTGCTGTAAATCAAAGCAGACAGCTGCTGTCCTCCATGAAGGAGCACGATACAAACACGGGGTGAGTGCTTGATACTCAAAATGTAGATTTTTGGTGGCACATTTTTTAAAAACTGAAAGATGATGATGACCTGCAGTGTGTGTGTCCACAGTCGTAATCAGAAAAGAGTTGTTTTTGTAACCTTTATGCTTCTATGCTATAGAAGAATACAGCAATTACAAAATTATGATGTTGGTTATTGTCCATAGTTAATTAACTGAAACATCTAATTGCTGTATTATTATATAATAGAGGAATGTAGAGCATGTATTTGCATCATTACTACATTAACATAATTGTAATTGTGTGATCAACTTCTTCTCTCTCGTCTGGATTTTGGCCAACAGACTGTCAGAGGAGTCACTGTTGAGAGAGATTTAATAGAGAAAATCAAACCGAAACTGTTAAAATGCTGTGAAAAAACAAGGATTTTGTAAAGTAAGGGAGACACATTGAGACCTATCATCCCAGAATACCCCTTGGTCACATGACACACAGCATATTTTGTTGTTTAAGTATGAGTTACTTTGTGGAGACAACAAGGTCACAGGCTTGATCTTTAATATTCTGCACTTCCTTTAAAGTTTATTTACAGTGTTAATTAATATATATTATATATTTTGAAGCCAGTATTTTCTTTCAAAGTAAGAGACCTGGTAATATGATAGAACTTTGCATCTTTCTATGTTGTTGTTCGATCCTCCGCTGGATAATACAAATGAAAACGTGTTGTCATATTTAAAGTTTTAACGTTTAAAAAATAAAGATTAAATTCAATTATTTGAATTAGTTTTTAGTTTATTAATTGGTATCTTGTAATGATTTTTTTTTCTTGAAAAGTTGAGAACAGTAAAGTTAATCACTCTAATGTAGAAACATAAAAGTTGGAACATTTTTAGAAATCTAAAATCATTGTTTTATTAGTCTTGTGTCACCACTGTCCCAGTGGGTCAATTTTTCTACTAATGTCCATCAATTAAAAATAATTATTATTAATTTACATAAATGTATTTTGGTGTCTTCAGCTCTGTTTCATTTTCAGCTTTTAAAGACGTTAAGTTCTGTCATGAAATATCGCATCGTTTTTTTAATACATTTTTTTAAAAACAGATTAAAATAAATAAAAAAAGCACAGGACGTTAAACAGGCCTGTGTGTGAAAGTGGAGCCAACAATCTCTGCAACAGAGATCAATTTAAAAAGGAACCCCAATGCGTTTATAGCCAACTTCCATGGTGATGAAAATTACTGCAAAATTATTTCAAAATGAGAACCAGGCCACCGGGACGCTCTGATGTTAGTATTTCTCCAGTTCCACCGCAGTTTGCTAGACACGTTTCTTCAGAAAATATGAGATGGATTAATTTCTCCCCGGTGCATGTCAGATGTTTTGTCTTGGTGTAGTCAGAAACTTCTACTCTGACCATCTTTGATGTCTTGGTCAGACTGTTAAAATAAAGTTTAATTTTCCTTTTATATATAATGTATTTTTTTGAATTACTTACATATTTACCTCCTCATAACTGATCAGCAACTTATATGCATGTTTAAATGTTCTTTCAATTCCTTTTATTGGTAATAGCATTAGAGTTATTACACTAGTATGGAAACTGCTGTTTGATGGCGAGAGCCAATTATTTAGAGACACATTTGTTGAAATGAATACCATCTGTTTGGTTGCTCTGCTGCCAAGGTCTGTATTCACCTACTTTCTTCACTGTAATCTAATAAGAGCACACCTAAGTATGCCCCCATTAAGCACAGCTGCAATCCCTTTCTCTCCTTTTTAACTGAGAGCACATAATCAAGGCTAATGATTGCCAGTTTACAAATAATCAGATGATTTACAGTCGTTAGTGGAAACATTGATGTCACTATGTACTCTCATGTACTTCACACTACCAATAAAATGACCAACGGAGAATGTGGTCAGAGGAGAAAGGAATGAGGAGTAAAATATGCTGTAAAAGTTTTTACAATTTTCATATCAGCTGAATCCCATTTATTTTGTATTATTAGAATTAGGAATTTCACTTTTTGCCAAAAGCATTCTTTTTGTGGGACTGGTGTGTATGTGTGTGTGTGTGTGTGTGTTTCATATGCAGTGTACCTGAATTTCTAATTCCTTAATGTTGTTGATCAGTTAAACGTCCAGTGTGTAACATTTAGGAGGATCTGACAGAAATTAGATACAATATACATAGATATGTTTTCATTAGTTTATAATCACCTGAATATAAGAATGGTTATGTTCTCATTAACTTAAAATGAGAACTTTATCTACAGACACTGCGGGTCACCCCCTCTATATTAAACCACCATAGTGGTTCACTGCTGCTGTGCTGTAACTATTAAAAACAACACAAAGAGTCAAAGAGTGCAGTCCAAACTAAAGATGCAGCAATAATGACTTTCTGCCACTCAACCACCACAAAGAGAGGACTATTTTTCCCCGAACATAACCGGCCTGTGTTTGCTCTGACTCCACATCCACACACACCTACGTACAGTAGCAGCCATTGCTCCACAAAAAGCTATAAATCAAAATGTGTTTCTCTTTGTCCTCACTGTCATATGTGACACAAATTTGCCAGCTTCCCCTGCACATCAACTTATAAATAAACACTTACATCAGTGGCCCCCATGTTGCCTCCATACGTCAGCGTGCTGCGTGTGACGTCTTTGTTATTGCTCTTATGTGCATGAGGGCCGTGACTTGTTCACATTGGAATCTGTTATTTGTTACATTTAAAAATTAAATAATAATTTGAACAGCCAAACAAAACAAAAAATCAGACCTGAGCAACAAATTAGAATTGAGCACTAAGGCTCGCAGCGTCAGTGTTGCCAAAGACAACGATATGTCATAGCACAGTGACATAGAATACTGCAGCATGTTAAGAGATTTGTGTAAACTGCACTTAACAGGAGCTCTCCATTCAGCACCACATTACCACTACACCAGAAGTCAGTGACAGCTGTATTTTTCCCAATAAGAGAACATTATATTTTTCTGTCCCAGAGTTGGCTTCCGCTTGCGGCAGCCTGAGGTTGCAGACATTAACAGTGTCACAGTGTTTCAGCTCAGATTACTACTTTCCTTTTCTCCTTTCTGCCTTTTCTTTCTGGCAGCATGATGCAGTCTTGTGTCTCCCTTCAAGCTTACAAAGGCTGCATTTCATTGTTAAATATACTAACTTTCCAAAGCAATAATTCTCTCCTGAAACCCTCTATCAAGGTCTTCCTTGTAGCTCATAATTAGTTTTTCCTTACGACAGTGTGCTGCATATACCTTGCAGAGTTTCAGATGCCCATCACGCCCATGATGTGTTAGTTGCATCATGATTGAATCAGCCAAACATAGAGAATATTAATTCACACCTGTGCTGCAATGTGATTAAAAGTTTTACAAAACACTGGAAATGATAGAGATTAAACTTTCATAAATCAGGGAGGCCTGTTGAGGTATAAAATTGTGTCACAGAGTGCTGTTGGTGAGACGTTCACTGCTCTTGTATATGTGGTCCAGATCGGAATTGAAATGAGACTCCCTGCAGCTTTTGCTCCTCAAACTAATTGGTAAATATCACATCTGAGTTGGGATTGAGGAGAAACAACAGAGACTGATGAATCAAGCCTAGACAAGATTTTCTCTAGTGACATAAACAGATTTGTTTGCCAATAGAAGAAGAAGAAGAAGAAGAAGAAGAAGAAGAAGAAGAAGATATACTTGATTAATCCCCTAGGGGAAATTGTTAATTCATCTGGTGATTTGTGGGGTCAAAAGATGAGCAGGTATATCTACACCTTAGTCTGCAAATTGCTTGGGCTGGTTCTACAGAGAATATGCTATCTTCTTCTCCCTGAACTGTTTAACAGTCTCATATCTGGACAGCAGCATGCAGAGCAAGTAGAGTTCTGACCAACATCTGCAAGTTTTTATTGCCTGCTAACTTCCCCACTGAGTTTTTACCTCTTTAAATCATTTCACTTTGAAATGGATCAATGCACTAAAGCAGGGTTCCCAAAACCTCATGAAAAACAGCCCCTCTGATCCTCTGTTGATCCTTTAAAGTCGAAACCAGACGCTGCACAAGAGATGTATCAAGGTGGATTGAGTCGCTATTTGACAAATACAGTATGTGTGACATTCTTGCTTGATGCTTCCACTGATTTCAAAGGAACTGCTTCAAGCTTCAGTGACACTCCAACCAAAATCGTTTTTTTTTTTTTTACTCCTGAGGGCTACAGAGGTGCAGTAAAGACTTTTGTTTTCTGTTTCACAGTGACAGTGGTCAGCTTCAGATACACAACGGTAGGGTAAAAACATCATATTGCAATTATTGTGACATATATTGCTATAGCAATATGATTCACGATAAGTGTGGGAATGATCCTTTTTCCACCAAAAATCCAATTTTCACTGATCAAACTATTAAAATCATGATGATGTGACATTTGTCGGGGTCAGTACCAAACATCTTAAATCTGGAGAACAAGATTTGCAGACCTCTGCAGCACTACAGTACTTTATTATAATGCTGTTTTGTCTCACATTTAACCTTTATCAAGAATTGCAGCTGCACTGATTTGTGCACTAAGCCATGCAATTGTGATTGTATTGCTATTAATTATGCAGCCGTAACTTCATTGCAAAGTTGTCATGGAAAGATTTATCAAAATGTTAAGTGAATAAATACATTCACAGTATGTCTCAGTTTTTGTCCTTTATTGTTGTTTTTGTAAGATTAGTAGTGACATACGACATCTTTGAACTCCATTAGTCGAACTAAAGACTATTAACATGAAACATGACTTCATCACACCTTCTTGTTGTGGCTTTTTTAACAAGTATGCCTTTGTAAATCACAGACAATAATAATTCATAATTTATTTTCTTTACAGCGTACATACATAACTTTGTTAAAGCCCCACATGAGCGTGTTCATGTTTTTCTCAGCTTGTCTCTAAATTATATATAAAATTATAGTCTTAAAAACATCATGCTTTGAGGAAAACAGTAAACAAGACACAAGTTTTAACAACTAAACACTACAACAAGTTAAAAGCAAAATTACAATAAAAGTCTGGGTGAAGATCACAGCTTCCTAGTAGGGAGAAAAATAGTAAGACTAAGAGACTGAAAAACTATGTGGTGCTCCAACAGTCTGAAACAGCAGAAAAAAACAGGTGAAAAAAATACCACAGCCTGGCTCAACCTTTTTATTGGCTCTGCTGAGCTTAATCCCACAGTTATTACTATTAATTAGCATTTGATCAGTGAAAGAAAGGGGAAACATGTTGCTGTATGCAGCACTGACATTTTGTGGCTGTTGGAGTTGGAGTTCTAGTGCAGACTGAAAAAAATTATGAATGTTAACTCTGTTTTGACATTTGATAAAACTGTTTCATGTCTCTACTGCAGAGATAATATTTGTAATAGCCTAGTGGTATATATACACACAGGGCTATAGACCAATTTGAAGTGGAAATTACAGTTACGTCACTGCCGTGGGCATGCATTAAAGTTAGCAACAAGTTAACGCTAACATTACTGCAAAGCCTGTGAAATACATTGTGATATTGGGGTTTTAGTTGGCCAGTGTTAGCTAGCTAAGGTAGCAAAATTGTTATATATACACCTTTGCTATGTACAGACTTAAATCAACACCATTTGTCATTATATTAAGTTATTATCATGGATCACTTTAGCTGGTTAAGTCATTTAACGTTAGTGGGTGGGTTGCAGCTGGCTGGCTAACCTCTTAAATACCGACGGGCTGCATTTCCATGCATATAAATCTTTCTCTCTTATGTGTGATGGCATTTTTACAGGCTTTTTGGCAAGGGGCCTACTAAAGCTGAGTGTGCCCAATAGTAGCAGTCAAGATGAGATTGTAAACTTGTCATTGCTTTATTCATCTGTGGTGTCTCTGCTCCGCTGCCTTGCTTGGGTGGCAACGTAATGTTATCTGCTTTGTACAAAGTCAGCAGAAGCACACTGCTTCTTCTCAGATGCTTTGGTGTCATAGTTTTCTGCTTAGACTGGCTTTGTCCTCCATTGATGTAGTAAAAGCCGTAATCTATCCATGTTGGGTTTGGGAAGATCTTGAAAGAAAGCGCTTCAGACCGTTTTAAAATTGACCCGTGAAGACCTCTAGTAGTAAAAATTACCTGTGCATTTGTGCTCTTTACATACTAAACATTTTATTATGTCATCAGGTGATCTGCACCTATTGGCCTGAGCCTTTTGGATGCTGAGGAGCTTGAGCATCGTTACGATTCCCACTGTCCCACCTCCAACTTCAGTTCTAAAAATAAAAAAAAGCAAAAATAAATGAAAGGACATGGTGGTATGGCAAAATGTGAAATCAGATCGGATATCGCAGTCATAATAAAATGAACCAGTCACATCATGCATGATTTAACGTTGCAGTTGTTGCCAGCACAAGACAGTTAAAGCAGAAACTATTTTTCTATTTTAAGCTGCCAGTTTTCAGCAGCTGCACCCAAGATCAAGATAAGTGTTCATTTCTACAATGTCTGAGGCACCCCGCAGGCTGCAACATTGATGTCGTCAATGGCAGTATCATCATCAGACAACAAATGTCAAGAAAAGGAGAACTTTGTTTCAAGCATGAACCCATAGTTATCTACAGCAAGAATTGAGAAGTATTGTGTCAGATTTGCAAAAAGCATCAGGGTCTGGTTATTTTTCAACAAAACACCACCTGGCATTTATTAAGCCGATTTTGTGGATGGCAACACACATTGGAACAATTAAAAAAGCAGCAGAAGTCTGTCACTCTAATCCTGCTTCCAAATTCCAAGCAAACAAATGGTTGATATAATGCTGAGGGCAGAGTCCTGAATAAGACATTCAGGTTTTTGGTTTGTTGGACAATGGTGTCCCTATTTTATCTAGTTTTTTAATCTGCTGTACAGTAATCGAACATTGCCCTGAGATAATCAAATGAAACTGTTGTAAATGGGTGTAACATAAGGCCACAAACAACAATACTATGAGTTGAGATTCATGAAAAATATCAGGGACAGCAATATTGTTTTATCCATGCTGGTGGTCGTTGATTTACCCATGCTAGCCGGGCTAGCAGCATATTGCTAACAATGTTGGTTGGTCCACTGGTTGTGGTGCAGACTGAAATATTTTAAAACCTATTGGATGGATTGCCGTGCAAAGTTGTAGTTATCCATTGTGCCCAGAAGATGAAGCTTATTGACTTACTGTTCATAACCTGACTTTTCATCACATGCAACCATGAGGTTAAAGTTTGCACTTCTGTGTGAAATGTTGCTGCAGTAGATGCATGAAGTCGGCGAGCATTCTCATTGTAGGGCACTGCCATCAGCTGAGTCTAATAAGAAACACATTACATTAACATGGTCAGCAAACACTTAATGATCTATTACTAATAAAGAAAAACGTGAATATCAGAAGTTATACATTGTATTATTCACTGTATACCTGCACCACATTGCCATGACACAGTACAATATATTTTCCTACTTCAGGATGAGACTGAAAAGATTCAATCCCTGAACTGTGTTGACTGGACTTATCTTCTCCATGTCTTTGATCAGTCTGGGAGAAAGTAGAATTGCAGTTTTTCCACATGTTGCTATACCTACACACAGGAGTACTATAATCGATGTGAAAATTATCATAGATAAACCACCATGAGATATGTGGCTTATTAAACTCAGCAACCTCTGAACACTACATGTCTGTCTGCATATAAGAATAGTTATAACCCTAGGTGAAGAAAATGGACACCATTATTATGTATTGGTTAACGTACTATTGTACTTACTTACAATAGCCTGCCTGCTCACCAACCAGAGGCTGGTGGAGACAATTGGGGAAAAGGGCATTGTCATGCATGGGTGTGGACAACTACTGACCACTCCACTTGACCACAATCTCCTCCCCCGATGCTGAGGTTGATGCCAACCTGTAAATATCTATATATATATATATCAATATACAGTAAATATACAGTATATTAACACCTGGTGAGTCAGCACACATTGCCACCACCTATGGTCTCTGATGAGGTTATCCTGGTTTTGGTTCCACTACCAGTTGATGGTTGGGAAAAGGAGCTTGGCGTTTGCAGAGGGTTATCTCCAAGATCCATTTGACCTTGAACGCATCTATGAACTAAAGAAAAAAAAAAAGTAACATGATGTGATGACATAATTGCAATCTACTACTGGAACAAAAGCTGTCATTAAAATTTGGTCCCCTCTCATATTTAATATGTAACCAAACTATGAGCCTGTGAACAGAAGGGCAGAACAGAGTTGAAGGTTCACTGCTGGTATGTTGTTCACCATTGGCTGGGCCACTGATGGCAGCACAGCTCTGTTACACTTGCATGGTATTGCTATGCTATGCTAACAAGAATCTGACTAGATAAACCAGATTTTAGCCAACATTTTTCTTTTGGATTATTAGATTTCAGGCATTAAGTAAGAATGAATAGAAAATACATTGTATTGGTTGTTGCTATTCAATCATATTTTTTTCAATAGCATCTGAAGGGTAACTGCAGATTTGTAATGTAATAGTTATTGCACTTGATATAAATGGATTTGGTTCAATTCAGTATAAATATAGCTATAAAAATAGACACAAACATTCGGAAACTTTATCCTAAGGAGTCATGATAAAATGCATAACTGCATGTCCAACTAGAATATGAATAACTAGATAACGCTAGGTGTTTTTGCAGCTGGAAAACATTCTGGTCACAACCTAACAAATACTACTAAAACTACACTACTTCTAAACCAAAAAACAAACGTTTTCTCGTACTGAAATAATGACTGGAACTTCTACTGTAACATTTATGTTTGACGGTACAGAAACAAACGTTAACTCTGAGTATCCATGTTGTTACTTTTGTTCCACAGAAAGATGCATGCCGTCCTGTTGCTTGGCTTCTTTGTCCTCGCAGCGACAGATTACTTCCTTGGCTCTGCCCATATGATCCCCGATGACAGACTCTCCACCAACAGGGTTGTTGTATCTAATGCCTTGTCCCAAAGCCTTGAGATAGCCCCACCTCCTGTAGTTATTGTAGGTAAGTTAGTCAGTTGTTTTTATAATTTCTAATTTATGTTATTTATAATGTGTCATTTATAATGTTCCTGGTCATGTTTATATTACCCTGGCGATACTGGTGTTTTGTGACGACGAGACACAAATGCACAAGGCTGCAGACCATCTGACAGTCAAGGAATTTTTTGTTTTTGTTTTGTTTATTTGACAATTAATTTAAATCACTATTAACATGGCTGCAGCACCAATGTACATGCACAGTTAAAAGAGCAGTAAGAAAAACACAAGAAAGTCACAGGACTCATTGACATTGCAGTCCTTGTTGTGATTGAATAAGTAATTGCTTTTTTGAAAGGCCAAGACTATTAGAACCAAACCTGCACATGTTCAACCATAATACACAAAATGGAAGTTAGTAGTGAGCTAACTAGAGAAACTAATCTGTGGCAGGCAAACAACACCACAAATGTATTGATACAAAGTCAATCACAAAACAAGCATCTTTGTGAGATTTGGATTCTGTGCCCTCTTCTTCTGTGCACTATAGGACAGGCCTGTAGGATATTTTCAAACAGAATCTCTCCCATTGTGATCTAACACTGCTGTTGGGCAGAAATCTTGTTATTGTTATATTTTATTATTTTTATTGTTGTTTTGCCAATGCTATTGGTCACTCTTTGTATTTCCTGAAAAGTAATGGTTTTGCAGATAAAAGGTTTCTGCCCGACAGTGAGGCTAAGGCTTATTATTGTGTACGCTGATACATGCAGTATTATCTGCTGTTAAAGTTCTATATTTCCTAATTCTCTTTCAGAATTGCCTAAATCAGCAAAGAAGAACAAGAAAACGAAGAAACAAAAAAAGGTATGAACAAAATGATGGTGATGCTTGCAAAATTATTTGATAACACACAGTATGAGTAAATATGTCCCTTGAATAATCTCAACTCTGCCCATGCTTTTCATGGTCCTGATCATAGTCTTGACTGTGAGAATCTACTGAAAGCTTAGAAAAATCTTATGAGTGGACCTTTTGAGCTGATCTTGTCACACATACTGACTGATAATAACTTTATAAGGAGTTCGGTCTAGACCTGCTCTATTTGAAAAGTATCCTGAGATAACTTTTGTTATGAATTAGCGCTATACAAATAAAACTGAATTGAATTGAATTGAATTGAATTTAATCAGCGGGTCTGTTTGTTTTGGAGAGGAGGAGACCTCTGTG
>NW_023339740.1:25911410-25933396 GCF_004916995.1 Morone saxatilis | reverse complement strand
ACAAATAAAACTGAATTGAATTGAGTTAAATACTGTTGCCAAAGCCAAACAAAACCATGTCTCATTTTCTCTCACAACATACACTGACATTTGTACTCAAAACACATGAATCATCATCAATATTTTCTACATTGTCACATACTGCAGTTAAATCTATATCTTTCTCTTTTTAACTTTTCTGCTTTATCTTATTTTGCTTGCTGCTCCAACAAGAGCAGAAGAGTGCCTTAAACAGTATGATCCCATGTATTGTTACTGTCTGTCGCTCTCTCTCAGAACAAGTTCGTGAAGAAGCGTCCTCCTCCTCCTGCTAACTGCATTTCCTTGGGGGAAAGTTGTAAATCTCCAGGCAATGTGTGCTGTGATTTCTGTGGCTACTGTCAGTGTCGGCTCTTCAGGACTGTCTGTTACTGCCGAATGGGCAACCCTCGCTGCTGAACAGCCAGCCGCAGCCCAACCCAGCTCCAAGCTAATGGAACAAAACTTCATGCTAAAGCAAACCACAAGTGAACACTGTGAGAGGTGAATCACTTCTAGTCCTTGGTTTGTAACTTTGCCTAAAATTCACTGCATGAAAGCACTTTATCACAAAAGGACTGCACCACAGTGAACTTTCTTAAAATCGTACAGGGTGTACTGCTTATAGCATTTTACGTTGAGCTTTAGCATGCATAAGATATGTTTGCTCAAACAATTTTATATATTGCTTTATTTTTTACACAGAAATACATGAACGTGCAGTATCATACTTTTATTGCAATGGGTCTAATATTTTATGAAACCTTGTACAAATAAAGTTGTTGTAATAACAGTGTTATTGTTTTATTTAGTGCCTCGACGAAAGGGCCAATATAAAACATTTGATTTAAGCTTTTGACTGGAAGAAAGTGATATGAATTCACATATATTTAAAGGAATGACAAAAAAAAGACCAGTCCATGTCTCATACTTTATGACTTAACTGGTCTGCGGGACTTAGGTCTAAGCCCATTGGTTCCTTACTGAGATATACCTTTTTTAAAACTGCTCAAAAATATAAATTTCTAAAAAAAAGGCTCAGCAATTTTCTAAAAGAACTGGGCTCTGTAATTGTTTCCAAACATCACAGTAATAGGATATGTGTCTGGAATGTCTCAAGTTTATCCAGCATTTTCACCTATCCATCATTTATGATCTTGTTTGATAAATACGTGGATTTTCCCATTTCCTTTGGGGATCAGTAATGAAGACAATGATGATGATGAGATTTTAGTGAGAACTGTGGCTTTTTGATTGTTGCTTACATTGGCGTTTATGCAGTCTGAATGATCATCAGGTTGGACTGGAAGGAAAAGGGAAAAAGTCTCTCCTCCTCCGACAACCACCTACGAAGCAACTTTCCTGCAGCTGCTCAGCGTCCAACAACAGATGAGCTGTTACTGAAAAGGTTGAATGAGAGGCTGAATGACAGGGAATAGAGTTAATGTACAGCGGCTACTACCAGGACTTTGACTCAGTTTTGAAACCTCGAGTTTGGCTTTATGCTCGTTGCCATGACCTTTTATCTTATTCCATTACAGTTCTCTTATTACAGCTAGAGAGTTCACTAAAATATGTTTCTGAAAAGATTTTAATTGAAAAATACTCAACGCAGTAACAGAATCTTGATTTATATTTGATCAGAACTGCCTAGTTTGACAGTTTGATCTGAGTTTTGCAGCATACCCTGCTTTATTGTCTATTTACTCTCGATTGAACCATAATTCACAAAATGAACATCATGCTGTATAGTTGAAGACTTGAAACTAGTAATTGAGACCATAAACTCATTAGGAAACCGTTTACTGAGCTCATAAATCAAGTGAGAAGTCAGTAATTTCTCTATCATACTCTATACTATCAGACTTGGCTGTCCGTTTTACATAGACTGCAGGTTTAAGAGTCAGTAGTCCAGAAAGGACAACCCAAACACTGGTTGTAGACAGGGCCTTTGAGGTTTCGTGCCATTTCGCAGCTGCTGTACTTTCTCCCACGCAGTTGGACAGGTAGGGTGAAACACGTGAGTTGTAATCTGCAACTACACATGGGACCTTAAATGTATTAATATAATATAAACATTATACTATTATATTAAGTTACTTTATATGTATTGTCATAATATTATATTAATACAGTACATAGTGCATCTGCAGTGGACCGGTCGATTCAGCCAGTGCCGTTGTGTCAATATATGCTCCTTCCAGCCGGTCTTCTCCAACACGTTCTCCTTGATCTATTTTACTAAAGTTATTGTTATAAAGATTGTTTACATAAAGTGTGGTGTGTGTTCTGTATCATGTAACTTCCTCTTTGGTTAAAAAACTACAAGTCTGACATTCCACAAGTCGCAATGTGCCAATCACAGTGTGATGAGTGATCAGTGTTTCAAAAAGCTGTGTCAATGTTTTGAAAGCTGTTTTTAATGTGTCAATGTGTCAGAAAAATCAGTTTAATGTTTTAAAAAGTACTGTCAATCTTTTAAGGCCAATGTAGTGTCTGGATATTTCCACTTCCACGGTCCTCCAGCTGGTTTTTACATCATAATTGCACACCAGGAGAAGGAGCGCACACGCAGTATAGATATTTATGCAATAAACTGTTGATAAACTGTGTTACTTTAACATTTTCATTTGGGAGTACAAGAAAGAAGTCAGCCCAGAGAGCTCTGTGTCATAAAAAAATAAATAAAAATACTCTTTGCCATAAATAATGACAACAGAATTCACATGAGCTGAGTTCCCAGAAACAACTGGGAGTTTAGTAATAACTAAGCACAATCCAACTCAAACAACTATAATAACTTTTGTCAGTAGAATTGCTGGTAATTATTTGATAATATAATTGAACCAATAAAAAAATCTTTCTGCTCGACACTGTTTCCTGGCTGTTCAGGCCTGTCCTGAAGTGTCTTTTTTTTTTCTTTTTTTTTTCTGCCCTTGTGTGTGTAGACGTATAACACATTTGTATACATGTGAATCTGCAGTGTCAATATTGGAATGTTTTCATTGTATTTTCTAGTGTAAATGTATGTTAAGTAAACAGTTGCTCTGCTGTTGTGAGATTCTGTGACTTTTTCTTTCTGTTTCATGATCCAAAACAAATTTTGACTGAAATAGAGAACCTTCTTTGTCAGTAAATGCTAGAATTTCTGTGCAGACTATGCAGGGGATTTTTTTTTCCTTTTCAAAGCGAGAACTAGCTTATTCTTCTATTTTTCTATACTTGGTAATATTCAATTATTACCACTCACTACACTTTATAACACCGGTTTGGCCTACTTACAACATTATCTTGCTCTCTAATTTATTGCCTATTTTCCATGAAATTTCTTAGAAATTGAAAGGTTACCCATCAGGTCACATTCGTAGAAAATGCAACAGTTTACTATATGTGTTTTTTATTCTTAAGTGTGTGCAAGATTTCTTTTCTGGTTGCCAGATTTTAAAAATTACAACCAAGGAGGATTCACTCCGTTACCTGACTCAGATTGATTTTACTGGCAGTATTGCAACATTCCTCTAGGCCTTCCTTAAGTGGGCTTAAGGACATCTGGTTTGGAAAGACGTGGGACAGAGGAAGAAGGATTATCGCAGACAGCTGGAAGACAGACAGAGATCTGAAAGAATGGGTGGAGGATGCTGAAATACTGACAGAAAGCAGATCACACAGAATCATCTCAGGGTCTGCCATTTTGTGGATGTTTTTATTCAAACTACTAATAGCTGAAAATAGAGAAGATCATGTTAAGATCAATTACATTTACATTTTTATTTAAAATTTGTGATAAAAATGAAATTTGTGTCTTTGAGTAAAAAACTACAGCTTTGGTTCTCCCCAAGTACCTGGGGCAGTAATTACATTACATTACATTACATTACATATATTAAGCAGAGGCTTTAGTCCAACCAGTCCCAAGCGACTTACAATAAGTGCATTCAACCATGTGGATCCAACCCAAGAACTGCAAGAATCATGCAAGTACATCATCTTCCTTAGCTTTGTGCTACATTTTTTAAAACAAAAAGGTTATTATTGGCAAAGGTGCAGTCTGAACAGATGAGTTTTCAGTCCGCAACTGAAGATATGTAGAGTTTCTGCTGTCTTAATGTCAATGAAGAGCTTGTTCCACCATTGTGGAGCCAGGGCAGCAAACAGATGCGATTTTGTTAAGCGGTGGCCGGGACCACCTCAACAAGATGGAGTAGCAAGCCAATTGGCAGTAGAAGAGCATAGTGGACGGATGTATGGTTTGAGTAATGAGCCAAGATTGCTATATGACATGAACTAACGTCACCTAAGGGTCACACCACAGGGGTAGCCAAACTTCCGCTTCAATATCCAGTTGTTTTGTTTTTGCCTTAAATGTTACTGAAATCACAATTTGCTACATGGCACTTGAGAATTCGACACTGTGGCTCAACTCGTTTCTCCTACCAACAGTTTTACAGGAATCTTTCCATAACCCTAGCTAAGTAGATTTAGTCATTTAAACTTAACCAAACACTAACAATAGAAAAGCCATATCACAAATAGACTGGAACAACACAGCTGGGCGACAATTTACTAATCCTACAATCACAACTTCTGACTGACTGACTATATGCAAAAGAAACTTTCAGAAATAACAAACATGCTTCTTTTATTCAGCCATTTAAGTTTGAATATTTTTTCACTTCAGTTAATTTGGCCTCGAATGGGCATGGCAGATACAAAAACATAGTTTTGTACAGGACTCCCCAAATGCAGATTTAAAGCAAATATTATGTGGATAAGTCAAAGTGATGATACAAACACTGTATCCATTATGAGCTGCCTCTATAATCCTGTACTTATTACCAAAATTCATCTTACAAATGACTAAAACAGTTGCTCAATTGAATAAAGTGTGCATAATATTCTGGTTAACAAAGAAAACGCCATTAGCTAGCTAATGTTAGGTTGCTTCAGTTGCACTTTTATACTTTTGTACTTTTATTTAACAGTAGTAATGATACATGAATTGGGAACCGACAGTGTGTGTGTGACTACTGCTGTAAAGCATTACGCACTTGTTCCGACCCAGGGACTAAAAGTTACATCGTGCAGGAACAAGTGTGGGGTTTAAAGTGGGAAAGACAGAGGCACCATTCACCCTATTAGAAGCCATTGTAGCATCAAAATGGCTTTGAAGCTGTTATTTTAGGTTAGAAACATTACCTAATATTGCTTTAAATTGGTCTGGAATGCCACAGACCGGCTGGACTTTTGCTTCAATCTTGCAGCGTATCCAGTGTGTGACCATCAAATGACACTACTCAGCCGTCACCTTTTCACAATTTCATTATACAATTTCCTCATTACACCAGCTGTAATCTGATATCCATTTTCAGTTCCATTTTGACAAAGTGTATGGGTGGAGGAAGAGCCAGACCAACTTGTAGATAAGAAAAACATATGCCAATAAATCAAGGTTTCCTAAACCGTCAAATAATCTGTTTTGTATTGCGTCACAAAGAAGGAAATGACGATAATTGAGCTTGTTAACTTTAGATACTTGGAATTTCCAACCAGTTTCTTACCACCCATAAAGTCATGTTAAACTACCTTCATTCGTTTGTATTCTGATGCAACAACAGTCAGAAGTGGATATGAATGCCACAGCTGTGCATGGAACATCTGCTCCCCCAAAGCAGTAATAAAAGCAGCCTGTTTTTCTAGGAAGACGTCCCTCTGAGAGGAAGAGTCAAACCGGAGGTCTAATCCTGAGGTAGTCTTCCAAAAACCAGCAGAATCCATGTTCGAGAGTTGATGATGTGTGATGTGTTGTTAGACTCAACACACAAATGGTGCACATGTCATGTTCTCACTGGAGCAGACGGCCAATTAACCATGACTTTTGACCTGAATAATCTGAACCATAATATTTCCAATGTCAAAACTGGTTCCACAGCAGGCAAAGCTTGGCATCTTCTTCGGGGTTTCGATGACATTTTTCAGATGTAATAACACTTAAGCTTATCAGACGTTCAATCTAGAAAAACTTGACTGTCTTCATGCTTACTCATTATTTACATTCTCTCTACCTCGCCCTCTCTTTTCCCACTAATTCAATCAGCTAACCATGGGAATCATATTTTGCCACGACCTCTGTGAGCCAATCACCTTGTTGCTGTGAAAGTTTCAGACCGTTCCTTTCTCTGCTGCTGTCATTTGTCATTTCAGTCAAATCAATGCAACCCTCTTCCCCCCAGTTCACCTCTAACCTTCACCACATTCAGCGCGAGGGGGTGTTATTGCCTCATATTCTTACATTTATTTTCATTATGAGCACGTCAGTTCAATTTATTTGATAATTCTCGAAGTGTCTTTTTCATGTGGCTGAATTAAGTTGTTCTTGATTCAAGTTCCTCTTTACCCAGCATTTGCTGTGAGCAATGAGAGGATATAAAAGAGCTGAGACCTTGCAGAAGCAGAAGGTGAAGGAGAGCAGCATGACCCGAAAAATATCAGGTTGGTGTTTCTGAAAATCTTTTTGGTAGCAGTTACATGAAATTATGGCTGTGTTGAATATTTTCTGTATTTCTGAGCTCCAGTCAAGTGGCCCTTTGTTGAAGTTGGAGCTGACTTGTGTGGGAAGACTTACATTAAGGGAATGACTGATAAAGGTTGGTGATAATTGATGACTGGTGGTGAGAGTTGGGGTAGCTTTAGGCTAACCTAATTAGATGAAGTAGAACAGAATTGTTTGGGTCTTAATTTTTACTAAGTATCCTTACTGACTGAATACGCTCTGTTTTCATAACACATGATTCTGGAGGATGGGTATTGACAATGACCATGAGTATAACCAGACAGGCTTACAGCTGCATATGTATGGTGCAAATGTGTCTTTGCAGTATAACATACTCAAACCCTTTAACCAAATATTTATACAAGACTAAAATTCGGCTGCTCTGTGAAAGGTTGTAAAGGTCCAAAAGAAAGCACATGGTAGATTTCTGTCCTGTTCTGGATTGTCTGTTCTGGGCAACTGTAGAAACATGGCAGTTCAACATGGCGGGCTCCATTGAAGGTGACCCAAAGCATCTGCAGATAAAAATTCTCATTCTAAGGTAAAAGACAACAATTCCTATATTCAGGTGATAATAGACTTATGAAAACATACCTATGTAAATTATATTCCATTTCTGCTAATAGATCCTCCTAAATGTTACACACTGGACCTTCAAACTGTGCCGATGAACTACTGCGCTCAATGTTTTTCTCCAGACTTACTCGTGGATCGCACTGGTGGATTATGTTGGATGAAGCATCACCCTTTGATGTGCAGATACACAAAATGTTACAGATCATGACTTTGAAGCTCAGTTTTGATTCAATAAGAAAGCAAACAGCCACATAGGCTGGATTTTAATTATCCCTGGGGGTTCAAGCTATGAAAACCACATATTTGGCTGTTTGAAGAACATTTTGAAAGATAACATGCAGATGAAAGATTAGAAACTCTGAGGTTCATTAGGCCTTAATCTCAAGTACTGCACATTTTGAAAAATCAGCAATGAGAGGAACATCTAAAAGACTCAGAGAGTGAGCAATATGTCAAGAATAAACTTATTCATATCAAATAAATGTAATATGTCTGGAGTTCTTAATTTAGATTTGCATGCTGTTAGGTAGAAAACCCATTTAGCTTCTGCTCTTCTGTCAGAACACAACTAGAATCACTGATTGGCCACAGATACCTGTAGCCTGTTCATACAGGTTTATAATTAGAAGCAAAACTTGACTAAAATATCTGTTTAATACTCTTTCAGAATGTATCACATTATCAACTTGAACAGAAACACAGAGAGATGGATTTTTTGGCCTGGCGTTCCCCCCACACGCTAATCTTTCGTGATCATGCACAATTAGCCGATGAGTTTTTCCATATCTATGCTGACAGTTAATCAGTTTATTGTGGATAATTTCCAAATACAATCTGCCAGATTCAACAAAGCGTGCAGAGGAAAGTTTCCCCTTTGGACTCTGATTCAAAGAACATCCGCCATGTGTAAAAGCAGCATGTTCAGAAATAGATATACATGAGGAGCTAATTGTTGTACCCAAAAGTACATTATTTCAAGATGTACCATCACGTTTCAAGCCCTCACAAGATCTGATCTGTCCCTTTTGATCCACCATAGGTAAGTTGTTTCTGGTGTATGAAAATATGAATTTGTACTAACACGTTTTGAACAGCTTGCAGTAGTCAGACCATGACTGTGACATCTTTGTCATATTTAGGTTATCTGATGTGAGCTGTCAAGGAAGGTTGAATGAGTATCACACTCGCTGTTAAGAGCAGGTGCAAACAGTTTGAGAGACTGAGGGGGGGACCGGTGTTCTCAAGTTAGAAATCATGGGGCAGAGAAAATAAAAAAATACATCACATGTACAAATGGTTTTAATACTTAAAAAGTAAGCTCCAGAGGCAATCACTCGCAGTCGAAGGCAAATGTTAAATATACAGAGTTCTGTATGTGTGTTTGTGTATGTGCACTTGGTCTATAACTCTTTTTCTCTTCCATATGCACACACATACACACACTGTTACTGTACACACATAAATAGCTTATATGTTAAATGTGTCCTACATTCAATATGGATTTGCTTACACAGTATAACTTACTTAAATTAAGGTGTGTATCATAAGAATTCTTGTCAGATATTAAACTGATATTTTACATAATGTTTTTATTGTAAGTAATCTGACACTAAAATTATTAATTAAAAAAGTTAGATTTTCATAAGAAAATTAATGGTGCTTTATGTCAGAGCCAGAGCAGTTCTCTACATTAACATGAATAACAATCTCTAAAACTGTCTCAAATCTCACCGAATAATTATTCTTTATGTAGCTTATAAACTCCCAGTCAGACATTTCACTCAGCTAACAGCCTGCGGTTCAGCTGTCTGCCTGTCTGTGTGCTGCTCAAGCTTCTGCTGACAGGATAAAATGATGCAATTAGCTAGACAGGCTGTAGCTCTCACCATATATATATATATATATATATAATATATATATGTGATGAATAAATTATTAAATGTCTGAGCGACGATGAAAAGTTGCTAATAACTTGCATCTGAAAATTAAATATAACATTTGAAGCAACGTTCTTCAAATGTGTAGATACTCAGACGTATAATTCTGCTGTTTTAAACATTGTCTGTAATTGTCTATTTATGAAGATTTCTGCCTAACAAGTTAATGAGTTCATGGAAAACACCATCTCCCGATTACCACGTAACCTTTTTCTAGAAGTTTCTAGAAATTAAGATTATTAAAATTAAGTAATTATCTGTAAATCGTACCAATGAAACTTTCACTTTCTTTCAAATTTTTCACCCTTAACTACCCTTTGTATGTTTAAAATAACTTTTTTAAACACACAAAGGGTATTCCTTTGACACTAAAAACATCGTCATCCAGTCAGGAGAGAACCAAAACTATCCGCATGGCTAGATACCATTAGAAATAAGTAAGAGCCACAACTGCGTTTAATTATATCTGTTAGTAGAACTGGGAAATTTGGCAGAGAGATTAAATACAAAAACTAAGCCCAGAGAGTTTTATACCATTAATCCCCACGGCTTTAATAAGCAACATAATGTGTTTAAGTTCTCAAAACCATGTGTTTCCCAGGTTCAAGTACATTTTGAAAGATAACCTGCAGATAAGAAATCTGTAACAGAATAAGGTGAGACAGACCAACACTCAGTGGACTAGCTGTGAAGTGTGTATAAGTGTTGAGGTTACAGGTTCAGATCCTGCCTATTATTTAATATACTTTTACTTACATATATAAACAAAATAAGCTTCTAAAGCACTTAACCATGCACACTCAGTGGTTCAGTAACAGGTACAGTATGTAATAGTGTTAAGGTTAGAGCATCTGGTCTTCATTTCAAGTACTTTTTTTTCAAAATTAGCACAGAGAAAGACCTTCTGAAAAGCAAATTTTAATATAAAAACAGTGTTTACAGGTACAGAGGTTGTGGGTTCAAGTTGATTTCTGAAAGCCACTGTCTCAGGTACGAGACCAAAAACTCAAGGCAGCTACAGGTTTTATTCTCAAAGTAGATGAAGTGTCTAGAAGGTCATGTCACAAACGCTTGATTCTTAGGTCTCGAAAAGGGGCCCTTAAACAGAAGCCCTTAAAGCTATGAGTTATGAGGCCTATAAGTTATGTCTGTTGTAACTTGCTACAGACAATAGAGAAGTGCAGCAAGAGTCCCCGGTCCAGACAGAACCGGGACGTTGCAGTTTATGGTGGGCATCTAGCCCCCAAGCATGTCTCAGTATAATAACAATAATCTAATTTGAATAATAATTTTCCAGCAATATGTTTTTTTCCACAAGAGCACACTGACTTTGTCTCCCTCACTGAAATATTCAGAATCTACCAATATACAAATATGTTTCATTTCAAAAGTTTAACCTCTGGATAAAAAATGTCTTGTCAGTTGTCAGTGTGTGTGCACTGAAGGGCTTTAAGTTTCCACATAACACTTGTGTAAGTTGCATACTAGATCACGATTGGCTCAGAAAAAGAGAAACTTCAGTAGGTGAATGTGAAAACCGTCTTCAAACTCTGCTCATACATCATTCTGCAGAATGAAGGTCAAACATTCAAGTAAAGTAGCAGTAAGCAAAACACATTTTTGAGTGCTGGGGGACTTGAAAAAATGGCCAAAATCAGCAAGCAAATAAAACAATGTGCAGTGTAGGGTTCATGAGGGATTAGTACAACTCACTTCATCAGGTTTCAGGTTGTCAGAGCCACAGCTCAGCTGAAGTTCGCCTCATTCAGTTTCTCTGCAGAGTCCTTGTTGTCTCTCCAGCCGTCACCTTATTTTTTGTGCAAAATACATACTTGTTTTTGATGGATTTCTGTGGCTGTTTTTTTCGGTAACATTCCAAGGAGGACGGTAGTTAGCTTTCAGAGCCACTTTTCAGGCCTAGGGAACAACCTTTTGGTTCTCGAGATTGGTTGAGTATTCCTTTAGGGTCTATTTTAATTTAAGTCTGGTTATATTCTTTATTTTTCCTATTGGCAAACAATCCCATAAAAATACCAAAAACCTTCACTGACCCTACTAACAAGTATCCAAAGCCTGACACACTGTATAAGCAGATAAGTTCACTTTAACTCAAAGAAATGTTGAAACTGATCAAATATCAATATCATCAATATATCAAGCTGCCAAATAGCCTTAATAATTGAGTGATACATTGCATTTTGTAAATTTTATTTGTTCTGGAAATCAAAAAAGTAGAAAGTAAAAAGTCATTTATCAGAAACATTTCTTGAACTTACAAATGTGTCACTTAAAATTATGACAAAAAGCTGCTTAATCAAGAATCTTTTTTAACTTAAAACTTGAGTTTGTGTTACTCAACATTTTCCATGTAAAGCCAAAATTTATTTTATCTAAAATAACTTGCATTGTATTACAGTGTATATGTTACTTCTCTGTGCCATAGAGCTGCAACACACACACTGTTGTACTGTCTGAGATGTCCCTTCATTACCTAATCATTACTTAGACTTTTAAAACTTAAACTGTTTATTTGTGAGACATTTTTAAAGTTTTACGTCCTTTTTATGAGATTTATTGATCATAATGTAGAATAATACGCTCTATCCTTAAAGAGTGCCAATACAGAACACTAAATATGACATTTTGTACAATCAACTATGAATACTTCTTGGCTTTTAATACAAGCAGCCTCAATTATCTGGCTATTCAGTGCTGTAGAAGCCACTATGTGTTTTTCTTCTGACAAGGTTTTCCAAAGTCGGCATTAAAATCTACTGGCTGCCACTCAGGTGGAGACATTTACTATCATTCTGGCCCGTTCATGAGCTCTACATCCCTGGTTACATAACCTGAAATACGAGATGAGATTTATGCGCTGGCTTTTAAACTGGCATTCTGGAGGCTTGTGCGTTTGAGCTGATCTCACCGAGCAGCAGCAAATCTCTTCATTTCAGAACTTTGGTCATGATTTTTAACCTCTATGACCACGTTCAGACTGCAGGCAAAAGTGGCCCAAATCAGATTTTTTTGGGGTCAAGTGACCAGGTCAGACTTCTTCAGAAGTAGTTGAACACTCAAATTCTTACCCAGACTTGATTTTTTCAAACAGTATTTAGACCACTTTCATATGTGCGTCCTAAATCGCATAATATCTGATGTTTTTCAAAAGCGACCTCAATCTGAACAGTTCATGTCGCATTTCATCCGACTTTTATTGTTCATTGAAGTGAGTGACAGACGTTCAAAATTAGGCTGTCCGAAGGATGCGGGACACAGCAATTATCATAATCATCATCGTAATTTTGACGGCCTCCAATTGCACAAAAACTCAAAAATTGATAACATACACGGCTGAACATGTGTAGCATCCATTATTTACGGCCGTAAACACGGCGTGCTGGTGGCTGTGACGCCACATCTTCTTCTGCGCATGCAGGTCACTTCGGGGCCATAAGGGACTGTTCACCACTGAGTCTGATGATGTACGCATTAAATATAATGTGGAACAACCACGCAAAAAATCGATGGCTCAGTAGAAAATCGGAATTGAGCATTAAGACCTGCAGTGTGAACGTAGCCTTTCACTCCACCCCTCTTTTTTTAGGGAGACAGCGGATCATGGAGATAGCGGGAGATTAAAGACTAAAACACACACTCTAAACAAGTATGGTATCAGCCATGAGATTATGAACACTGACAGTAAAGTGAATAACACTGATTATCTGGTTATCATGGCACCTGACAGTGGGTGGGATATATTAGGCAGCAAGTGAAACATTTCATCCTTGTAAGTTAATGTGTTTAGAAGCAGGAAAAATGGGCAGTGTGAGGCTAGATGACAGAGAAGAGAAGTGTGTCAGTACCTATCAAAAGTGGTCCAGGGAAGGAAAACACAGAAAGCCGAAAGCTGGCCAGTGTGGTACGATCCAACAGACGAGCTACTGTAGCTCAAATTGCTAAGAAAAGTTAATGCTGGTTCTGATAGAAAGGTGTCAGAACACACAGTGCATCGAAGTTTGTTGGTATTGGGTGCGTAGATACACTATGGGAAGAAGGCAAGCTGAAGGAGGCATTGTGATGCTTCAGCCGTTCTGCTGGGAAACCTTAGGTCCTGCCGTTCATGTGGATGTTACTTTGACATCTACCTCCTACCTAGACATTGTTGCAGACCATGTACACCCTTTCATAGAAACAGTATTCCCTGATGGCAGTGGCTTCTTTCAGTAGGATAATGTGCCCTGATGCCACCTGGAGTGTGGGGCTTTTATTGCTTTTAATCGATAGTGACAGCTGAAGGGCGGGGGGAGAGAGAGAGAGCCACAGTGCCACAGCTTGGAATCAAACCCATGGCCACTGCAGCAGGGACGTGGGGTGCTGGAATGTAATAATCTCCTTGGAAAAATAAGTCTGACATGACTCATGAGGCTGGTTTCAGGTTCTCACTTACCTGGTATCAGACAGAATTGTCAAATTGTTACACTCCATTTCCAGGGAATCAGTCAACTCGGTGGAGCAGGTGGATTCGAAGGTCTGGATCCTGGAAAGGCTCGTACTGCAGAGTAATGTGAATTTAAGAAAGGTCAGGGTCTGATAGAAATATTGACAAAGCAGAGAAAACCCTGTCGGAGAATGCTGTTTTTTGTTATAAGTATAATTTGACACATGATGTTGGTAATGATAATAATTCTGAATTTTTTGTAATTTGTCTAGGATTCTGTGCTACTGAAACAACAATATGGAGCTTCCTACGTTTCTCAGCATATTCAGAATTGCTATTTTAACATCACTTTGGCCAGAGGTGCAACTTTAATGTTCCACCCATGTAGAGTAGCAAAACAGCAGAGAAAACATACTTTTTAAAATAACTTTGGTGCATAAAAGAACCTTTCCTGTCTTTACTTATCGTGTTTAAAAACAACTATCTCCATAAAACAGTTTAACAAAGTTATTTACTCCATCTATAATTAACTGTGCATCTCCGTCAAGCAAAAATGCATTCCTGTTGCTGTGGCGAAAAATAGAAGAGGTGAGACAATAGAGAAAGTGCATAAAAGTACAAAAAACAAAGCAAAACAGAAGTTTGATTCAAGGAAGAAATTCACAAAATATTTCCAATTATCGTTTATCACAAAAGGCTTCCGACAACGGTCACAAGTTCCAACCTTTTATTTGGATTATTTACATGTGTTGTAAAGGCCTCTGGCACCCTCTCAGTGCAGACAGAGGAGTCAGCATCATCACCTTCATCACACAGTACGCACAAGTCATTAAAAATAACAGCAAAGACTATTTAACATCAGCATGTAGAAATCCGACTGGAACGAGAGGGGGAAAAACAGGGAAAAGGGGGAGAAAAGGGAGACACAGGAGGATTGGCAGAAGAGAAGAAGAAGAGAGACAGAAAGCATACATTTTCCTCTGAAGGTAAACAAGAGTTCAGATTGGTTATTCCGCTACCTGAGCTCCTTATTTGGGAGGGAAAAAGTCAGAGATAAACATTGTGAACCAGATCTAATCATCTGCCATATCTTGGTAGATCTACTGAACACACCATAGTTTTCCATTTTTTACTGCGGGATGTAGCTCACCTTTACATAAACTGATGAACCTGCAGTAATGGCTGATTATTCATGGGATTATAACAAGTATATACAAGGATGTACAATGTACAGTATAGCCTATGTAATGGTGAACTTCATAACATCATAAATAAACTAACCGGCGGGTCAATCTGAAACTGAACTAAGAACAAAGCAGTGGGCGAGAACCACAGATTATATAATCAGATCCAAGTTTGGGTTGTAATTTATTTTTACTCCCAAATTAGGAAAACTGACAAGATTTGTAGGAATTCTCTTGTTTAGGAATTTGACATGTTTACTTTCTTGTCTGTTTGATTTGGCAAGAACATTCGTCAACACAAGACACTTCTTTCTTTCATCTTTAACAGGATGCAAGAGGAGAGGGAAGATGAAAAGACAAGGAAATAAAAGAAAGACAGCAGAGAAAAGAAAGGGAGGAAAGAGACAAAATAAATGGTAGCCGGGAAAAGGAAATGTGGACAAATGAATATGAAAGAAATGGAGAGAAAGAAGAGACGAGAAGAAGAAAGAAAAGGAACTGGAAATAAAGTAAGAACTAATGACAAGAAAAAAGAAAAGGTGTCAGAAAGGTATGCTGACAGGTAAATATGTTTGGGGAAACAATTTAAGGATAAAGTGGAGAAAGGAAGTCATGACAGAAAAGAGGAAGTTAAGTTCAGAAGGGAGAGAGGGGGGGGGGGTCTTTTCAGGGACACATTCAGATTATCAACAGTAGCAAAGCTTCCATCGGTTTTTCTGTTTTGACCTTTTTTGAAATGAACCCAGTGGCAACATACTGAGGACTTCCAATATTCCTTAATATGCTTTTATCATACTTAAATTTTACCTAATGCATGAAGTCATGTATCTGACTCACTTAAAGGCCTTGAAAACCCGTTTTGTTAATCAGCTGCTGTTAGTAATGGGCTCCAACATGAACATTCCTGGCCAACAGCGTTTTTGTTATTTCACAGACATTTTCTGTATTTTCCGTTTTAACGTTGCTGTTCTCATTGGTTTGAGGTGGGTGGAAATAAAGAGGATATCACACATTTCTGTGCACCAATAGGGATTTAGCAATACTATGACGGTCGTTGGATTGTTTGTGTAGGTTTGCAGGCCACTATCAATCACATCTGCTCATACCCACACAGTGCTCATGAAGCTGCAGAAACAGAAGCTTTTCAGTGTTTAACTCATAATAAAAACTTTACAATGTTCTTTTTCTAGACTTTAACTTGGATTATTTCACATTAAGTTATGAATATTTAATGTTATGTAGAACTACTTCTGGGTTGAAATCATATTTTTAGGGACCATTTGGGGGCCATAGGTGCTAAACAGCAACTTTATTAAACACAAAAAAGGCCAAATTCACATTTTCATTATACTAACAGTCATCACTGTAATCAGCATTTCAATTTGCCAAGAAGGGGAGTTTGAAAATCACACAACGTTAATGTCTGTACTAGATTCTTCCAGATCATGAAACACATTTTACAATATTCATCAAGAAGGTGCTGGAAAAAGCTAGTGAGTGGAGCTTACATCGACAGTGGGTCTGCCAGGTGAACAGTGACACTCAACCATAATGCAACTTTGACAAAAAAACAAAAACATGTACTCTATATACTGATTTATTACTCAAAGCCACTGAAATAGACTGAAACTAGTGGCTGCCTGCAATGACAGAAATTGTACTGAATAGCGGTTTGTAGTTAATGGATTTAACGATGCAAAACCTCAGTCTTCACTGTGGATATGACTGTAGCCAGTATGGAGTAATGGTTTCTGGAAGTGAGCAAATTTTATTTCACAACCTTTCATGTCTATAAGAGTAACAATTCAAGCAACAGCTTTTGAAATAATAAGAAAAACAACAGACATTGGCTTTTCGTGAGGTTCCTTTGGCCGCAATTAATTCTTACTCTTAACAAAGACATATTTTTCAGACCACTGTATGGGGCTTAGCATGGTGAAGTCACCATGTAATACATTTGGGTTATTGTTATATTTGTATAAAAGCCTCATAATTCCAAGTTTGATCTTTTTTTATTGTCGATTTGGATCCTTTTAAAGTCAGGTAGATTCATGTGTAATAAAATCCCAGGTGTTATTTGTTCATAACTCACTATAAACTCAAACACATAAGTAAGCATGTTAAGAAACAAACCAGTCTAACAACTGATAATATAACTTTATGATAATAAACATGTGAACATGTGTTTGTAATAAGTAATAAAACTTGTTTATATTACTTTTTTTTTTCCATGTTGAATTCCCAAACGTATGATAACAGTTTGTCACACCAAATTAACGTTCTAAAAATCTAATGTGACCCCTTCTTTTAAAATATAGGCTGCCGAGTCCACGGTTGAGAAAGATTATGAAGTGATAGCGTCACATTCCAGCTTAAACATGTGTTCATTACTTGATAAGGAATGAACAGTCCCTTATATCTATTATTAATAACAGTTTCATCATGTGAACAATGGGATTTGTATTATTATTTCCATTGAAAGACTGTTTGTTTGGATAAGTTACAGTTATCTGTAGTTTAATACCCTTCATTAGAGCTGGGCAATAATTCAACAGATGTATTAACTTTAAGTGGAATAGTTCTGTGGTGGTAGATTGTACTTACAAATGAATAAAATGTGCTTCCTAAGGTTTGGGACTTACACTTGAAGAATCTTTTAGGAGGTAGTGCATAACTGTGGAATATAGTTGACTGCAATGCAACTCTTTATTTTCATGTCCTTCATTTCCTAATAATTTGAAATGATGATTATTAGTCTTTCTGTATGACTTGATAGCATCTCCAAACAGCAATCTGAGCCACTCAGCACAGAAGGTTCAGGTTTATGATCCCTTGGAGAAGATTTCTTGGTGTATGTGTTTACATCTCATAAGAGTTGGAGCCAGAGAGACAAATGTGTGGAGGTAAAAATATTAATAACTGGTGTTTTCAAGGCCTTTTTTTTCAAGAAAATTTTCACAACATTACTGAAGAGGGAATTTTCTTGAAAAGAGCAGCTGAATTTAAACCCAAATAAATATTTATTCATTTGTGGAAACTCTCTATAAACAGTGTATTGAATTACATTTACCTTTTTGCATGTTCATCTGAGCTGCTGTGTGTCGACTAATAGACACCCTGGTTGTGCTATTATATAATGAATTAACTCATCAGTTGAACAAATAAGTTATTTCCAAGACATTTCTTGGAAATTACGTATGTAACAAAAAACTAAAAGATTTCCCATTAAACATTTGTATCATGAACTCAGCCCTACAGTGCATTGCCACTTTTCTTTTGGGGTTTGTTTGTTATTTTAATTTCAAAATAATTTGCACTAACAAGGTCAACAATCAACAACCAGCTCTGCCTCAGTATGTCGCCCCATTCAGTTGTATTGTTTAAAGTCCTGTGAAGCAGCAGATGATGATCTGATGAGCTCCGTCTTTCCCAAACATGGCTGCTGTCAACTGCAGAGCTCTTCTGTGTGTGTGTGTGTGTGTGTGTGTTAAACCCGTCGGTTTAAGATGTGTTCTGACAGCAGCCTGCTGTTTTACTATCTCCCTGTGGCTCTGACGCAGCGTCGAGTCTGTCTCCATCGCTGTGTGTTTTTTCTTCTGTGTGTGTGTGTTACTGTGTGTAACTCATCAGTTTAGTGTGTTCTGGCAGTACCCTGCTGTTTTAGTATCTTCCTGTGGCTCTGACAAAGTGTCAAGTTTGTCTCTCTGCTGTGTGTTTTAACTGTTGTGTGTGTGTGTGAGTGTGTCTGTGTCTGGCTCCCTGCTGTTTGATGGCCTTCCTGTGCTGTTATCCAGTTCTTTGTCTGTCCATAGCGCTCTCTCTGTCTCCCCCTCTCTGTCTGTCTGTCTGTCTGTCTCTTCCTCCACAGTCCGCACTACCTGAAACGCAGAGAAGAGATTAGTGCAAATACATTTTTGCAGTAATCGATCACAATCACAAATCAAGATTACAGAGACAGATTTGTCATCTTCTGAAAAAAAAAAAAAAACGTGCAAACAGCTTAAAATGATATCCAGTAGCAAAGCAGAAAGTGATGTTACATCCCTATGCAGTGTAGGACAGGGAAAGATCATAGTTTTTGGGCTCATAGAATGACTGACGTAGTTCAGTCTGTCCACTACCAAGAGTCAGCGTTGGTCTTATCTAACTATTATGGTTATGTAGTAAGGCTAACCATGCAATTTTGGTTGCATAAACATTTTAAAGGTACATTTTTAAAGGGAATTTCAACCAGTTTTGTATCATTACAATGTTACACCCAGACCTCCCAAGTCATGCGTCACCCGGCAGACTTTTGCCTGTTCTAGGTTCTGCTCCAGGGCTGCTGTTTAAACTTTGTACTTCTGTATTTTTGTATGTACAGATAGTCGGACCGAGACAGGGGCAGCTTCTCACCTCTCCAAAAGCAAAACATCCTGTCCAAAATCAACTGGCTAGAAAAACCACTAGAAGAGAATGAAAGAAGGCAGAGTTGCATATGTATTGTTCTTAACTTGACCAGAGATGCCTGCTCATCATAGTTTTGAAGCGGAGGGCCACTGACCAAGCTGCAGTATTTGAAGTTGGGTCCTGAATGTACCGTAGATGCACGCAAATACATGAGATCGATATCAAACTCCTCTACTTGATCTCTGGAAAAAAAACAATAAGCGTATTTGCCAAAATATTGAACTATAGTAATAATTCACACTTAACAAGATGGAGAGAATGAGAGAAGGGAAAAACAGACGTTCGAGAGGATCCTGGAAAGCTCGAAAAGCTGAAAAAGCTTGAAACTTTTTCAAATATTCAGAGAATCCACCTCAGATTTACTGCTGTTCCCTTGGACATGGCAAACTGTGGAAACACCAGACATGTAAATCACACCTGCTGGGTTTAAAATATTTGAATCAGTTTCTGACAGATTGACTCACTCCCACTCATTTCTCGTCCTCCCTTTACAGAGGAGGTCATTTAATGTCAAAATGAAAAAAAAAAAAAATGTTCATGCTCACAATTTTGTAGTACTACTTTCCATAGCTTTAAATGAAACCATGGTGGTCTTAACAGACACCTACAGCCGTGGTTGACCAGGCCGCAGTATCACAGGGTTTGTGCCGTGACATGCAGTGAGTCATTCGATTTTTTAATCAGAATAGTCAAATATAGACACAGCTGTGCTAAGCTAGTTGGTGGTCTTGTTAAATGCAAACCTGAGGAAAAGTCAGGGTGCTTTAGACGCATACGTTTTCTCAGCAGCCCTGTTTTGAATCTCTCTCTCTTTCTCCCCATATTTCCTGTTTTGTTCTTAACTGTATGTAACAATAAAAAAACTGAATAAAATAAAATAAATTTGTGTTATTGGGGATCATTCACATGGTTAAAAACAGCCACCTTCTAGGTCACTCCTGCCTGTGTTTTAAAGACAGAGACAAGAAGACAATGGAAGGCAATTAAGATAACAGTAGCGTTGTTAGAACTACAAACAATGAAAAACCAACAACATATTTAACAACATACTTATGGCCTGTGACACAGAACCCTACTGCTGTCCACAGAAAGTGCATAGAAGAGTCACATTTGGGTGACATATTTCTTTATCATGACAACCAGTTCACCAAACTGCCAAAGCAGATGCTCTGCACACACTGTGACGTCTAAGACATGCAGTCAGACAGGCAAAAAAAACCAACAGAAAAACATGCAGTGCACACTCCATAGATCATTCCAGATCAAAGGCTGCCCTCATCTATCAATTTAACCACAATCATAAAAACCAAAAGGTCGTGGAAAACTCCTGAGAGCTCTCACATCCTGCTCACTGCATCTTACAGCTTTAGTCCTCAAAAAAAGTCCTGCAGGTCTCATTCCACCAAAGACTTGACAGTTGAGACAGATTTCACACTGTATCATTGGCTCTGATCTTCCTTACAGTGTGCTACTTGAACATGCAGTTATTCTTTCGCCCTGTGAAATACAGTTTATTGTCTGACATGTTTTAATTATGTCTTTGTATGATTCTAGGGACACTGAACTGAGCTCATTGCTGATAATAAGAGGGTGCTCGAGAGCTCAGGCACCCAGGCACCCAGGGGGCTATTCTCCCAGGAGGAGCTCAGACTGTGGGGTGAACATATAGAAAGGAGAATAGTTCATGAATATCATGAACATATACTGACTTTATTGGTTGTTGTCTGAAGATCCACTCTAGTTTGGGCCCCCTGGTGTCATACTAGCCCTGGGGAATACATGTTAAAGGTCCATTTTGCAACATTTAGGGGGATCGATTGGCAGAATTGGAATATAATATTTACAGATATGTTTTAATTTGTGTATGATCACAAGAAGATAGGGATCTCTGTGTTTTTGTTACCTTGGAATGAGACATTTTTATTTACAGAGCAAGGTCGCTCCCCTTCTTTCCATATAATTAGTTTAGGTTTAAAAGACAAAATATGTTGACAAAACTCCCTGGTGGACAAGGGAATCTCTGCATGTTAAAACCTTGTTTTTGAGGTGACCCTTGCAAATAAATACCCGGTTCACAGTATAGTAACAGTTCATTATCAGTTACAATGAGCCCTTAAAGGAATAAAAAGGCAGAAAATGTTTGCTTTCCTTATTTAACTAAAGTATAATAGAGTTTAAATATAGCACAGTTTAATTAAAACATACCTTTGACTTTGCAGCAGGCTGCTGCTCCCCGAATGCACTGCGCCTCCCATGAGCCAACTGGGGGTTCAGCCGCCCAGAAGCAAAGACCCACTTTTGACATGTGGACGGAAGAGGTGGGGATTGAAGCTGCCGAACCCCATAAGTGAACAGTAGGCCATACGTCCATATACCAGTATTCATAGTTACAGTAAATGCCCACCGTTTAAATTGAGTACTAAATGAAAACATAATCTCTGACCTTTTAAAATAACGTCCTATGATTTATTAAACAATTAACAATATACGTAAAGGTGTCTCCAACAGTGCAAGCTAGACCCACGTCTGTCTGTACGCTTTAACTCAGCACAGCCACAGCTCACTTATGTCAGAAGTTGGCGTGTGTGTTTTTTATATGGGGTCAGCGTGTGTTTGTAAGTCAGAGGTTAATTGGAATGGACCAGATGACACCAGAGCCCGGCGTTTCTCCATTTGGCAGCCACATTGCATCCATGATTTTTTCAAAATGGATCCTGTGCCTCCCGATGACCCAACCCCCTGTTGTTTTTGGGATATTTAGAAGAGTAAACCCCAGCTGCCGATTTTAATATCTCTTTTGGGGGCCCATAAGAGCTCAGCCGTCGCTTCTCTTT
>NW_023339740.1:25906732-25911310 GCF_004916995.1 Morone saxatilis | reverse complement strand
TACCTTGGAATGAGACATTTTTATTTACAGAGCAAGGTCCTCTTCTTCCATATAAATTAGTTTAGGTTTAAAGGACAAAATATGTGACAAAACTCTGTGGACAGGAATCTCTGCTATGTTAAAACTTGTTTTTTGAGGCTGACTTGCAATAATACCACAGTTTCACAGTATAGTAAAGTTATTATCAGTTACAATGAGCCTTAAAGGAATAAAAGCAGAATGTTTCTTTCTTATTTAACTAAAGTATATAAGTTTAAATATAAGCACAGTTTAATTAAAACATATTTGACTTTGCACAGGCTGCTCTCGATGCACTGGCTCATGAGCAACTGGGGGTTCAGCGCCCAGAAGCAAAGGACACTTTGACATGTGGACAGGAAGAGGTGGGGATTGAACTGCCAACATAGTGATCAGTAGGCCTACGTCCTATACAGTATTATATTACAGTAATGCCACGTTAAATGAAGTACTAAATGAAAACATAATCTCTGACCTTTTAAAATAACGTCCTATGATTATTAACAATTAACATATACTGTAGGTGTCTCACAGTGCAGCTAGACCACTCCTGTCTGTACCTTTAACTCACACACACACTCACTTATGTCAGAAGTTTGCGTGTGTGTTTTTATATGGGGTCAGCGTGTGTTTGTAAGTCAGAGGTTATTGAATGGACAGATGACACAGAGCCGCGTTTCCTCATTTGGCAGCCACATTGCATCCATATTTTTTCAAAATGGATCTGTGTCCTCGATGACCAACCCCTGTTGGTTTTTGGGATATTAAAAGTAATCCCATGCTGCCGATTTTAATATCTCTTTTGGGGGCCATAGAGCTCAGCCTCGCTTCTCTTTGACATTTTCTCCACTGGATGTTTATGACTATATGGTGCAAGTTGACGAGTCTGACAGGCAACACTGATAAAACTAATATAATTGAATACCGTAGATAAGCACATTTAAATGTTCAGATAATTTAGTTTCCATACCAGTGCTAAGTTACCAAGACATTTCAGTAAACTGTTGTTGTTAGTCATCATTTCGTTGTTCTATTGACAGCTGCTTGTTTTCACGTTTATGTGTTGCCATGTGTGAACAGTATGACGGACTCGATGCTTAAAACATGACATGACGTGTTACATATGAGCAGGGTGTGAAAGGAACCCTGCACAAAGAAAGTGAAGAAGCTGGACAATATAAATATAGTAGACAATGTGGAAAAGTCATCAGCGATGTTTCCACACTGAAGATTATCAGTCCTTGTGATGCTGCTGCCTCCTCTGCTGGAGAACAAAGTTCTGTGGTGTGCTGTATTCAGGAAAACCAAACTGCTGAACAGTGCTGCAATTCTCATGTTCAAAGCTCTCTGTGCAGATATTTACTTCCTGTCTGAACATGGGTGGTACGAGGGCAGCAGTTTGCCTGATGCAACGTATTTAAGGGCCCTTTCTGCTGTTTTTCATGTACAAGGACTGTAAATCAATTTCACCCTTCACATAAAACTTCAGCTGGAGTTCATTCTTGAGCTGGAGTTTTACACCTCTTTCAAATTGTGCTTTGCCTGAGGAGTTTACTGTCAAGGGGTTGAATTCCACTAATGCTGAAAATGTAGTATGGAATTGATGTTAAATAGCACTTTGGACAAAAGCATCCCTAAAGACTAATGTTGTGCAACTATACTGACATATGCTTTATATTACCACCATGCCCTGTTTCCTTGACTTGGTTTAACCTACATAAATCTCCCATTTCTCACACCTTACCAGCAACATTCAAACTGTACATTACCAAACCTTTTTGAACCTGGCTGATGCAAGTTGGATCTCATAACTTCAGAAAAAATCATGTTTAGAATTGTTCTTATGCATTAAAGTAGTTGCTTTGCAAACAGGAACATATATATTATATACACATTGTTAGCATGCCGCTCAAAGTGCTGTTGTGCCGAATATTAGGTCTAAAACCTGTGCCACTGACAGGCATTGCTGAGTGGTTTAAATTATTATATGTCAGACCATTCACGTTTGAAATGTTTATTGCAACAAAGTTTCCCCCAGGGATCAATAGTATTTCTGATTCTGATACAACATAGTTAGATTTTGGTGTCATGGCTCAGACCTCATCACTCCCCGTAGATATGTTTAGACAGAGATATTTGGAAGTGATGAGCACATACCTTAAATCCCCTAACCAGAGCCTACAGGTAGATGCTGGGGTGGAGGTGGGGCTTACAGAACAAGGCAGCTGCAACATTGATGTAGCAGAGAGAGGGCTGGGAAATTTTGCAGCTTAAATAATTCAATTCAATTCAATTCAATTGTATTCGTATAGCGCCAATTCATAAGCTAAGTTATCTCAGGACACTTTTCAAATAGAGCAGGTCTAAGCCATATGAGATTATTTACACAGACCCAACAGTTCCTACCATAAGCAAACACGTGGCGACGGCGGCAAGGGAAAACATAATTTTAAGAGGCAGAAACCTTGGACAGCCCCAGACTCTAGGTGGGCGCCCGTCTGCCTCGACCTGTTGGGGTGAGAGAGAAAGAAAGTGCGGGGTTTGGAAGGGTGTTTTTGTTTTGTGATTATGGAGAGTGAGGCATGTCGTGTGTAAAGCAACGCCTGCAACACCTAGTAAAAACATGTAATGACTCTGCAATAGGCCTGTAAATGAAGAGTGAAAACCATGGACCACAGAACAGAACTAAGTGTTGGGAAGTGAGGGGACTTTTGGTTCCTGTGTTGATCACTGACTTAAAACAGTTTTTTGACAATGGATTTTCCTTTGAATTGAACAGCTGTTTCTGATCCTACAAATGTCAGTCAGCACTGGTACCCTGGCACCCCCCATATTTGAAAAAATGCCACAAAAGTGCCCTCTTGGATGCCCCTATGGTAGATAAAAGTGCTAATCCTAACCCCTGACTAAGCTGTTTCACCATAAATGCACCCCATCTTTCTGCACGCTGGTGCCCTTTTAATTTTTTTGCATTTGCCCCTCAAACAGCAATCCGAAACAAACACTCCCAGTCAGTAAAGAACAATATGGACAATTCATCACTTTGATAAAGGGTAAGGAAGACACTGCACTGTTGTATCCATCCAGTTCTATGCCTGTGGTCTTTAATTCAATTGAGAAAAGAAGTTTGGAGAAAGTAGATCTCTACTTTAAACTCAATGGGAGTTGATCCTGCTGTGAGTTCTGTATTATGGCTTGTCAAACTAAAGACATGAAGATGATTAAATTGTGTTTACAAAGAGAGAGTCTAGTGTATGTACATAATGTTTCACAGATAATTTAAATTATTATATTTCAGTGCACAGCACGCCATAACTAAACACTGAAATGGACACAACTTGCAAGAGCTCTGTGTAATTTTCAGAAAGTCTTTTGAAGGCGCCTCCAGTGATTGAAGTAACAAAACGATTAAAAGTGTGTAGTGCTCTTTTGGCCTGCTCTCCGTAAGACTCTTTCTTAGGAAAAGGGCACTTTACCAGAACTAAATTACTTCTTAGATGTGCCCTTATTGTCAAAGGTGTGTTAACAGAGTATAGCAGATTTCTTGTAAATTTAATAAAACATGAAAAAATACGGTATGGTCCTTTAACCTGACTGTAACCTCAAAACTTCAGTTTTCACATCACTTGACAGACACATGAAATTAATATGTCCAGGTCTTGGCATTGTCTCAAAGTTCTCTCATGGCAGAGAAATCTATCTTTCACATAATATTTGCTCCCAACACATGATCTCTGTGAGGGAGTGTGCACTTTTCTTAAAGTGCTGTGGGCCTCTCTTCCTGGAAAGACCTTGAATTAAAAGCAGACAGTCTTCTCGGTGAGGATTTAGAGGTAAATTTTTCACCACAAAGAGGGATATTTGGAGAAGGAAGGGAAGACTGAGGGAGTATAAGGGTTTGTGAAAGATAAGCAGACATGGCATTGCTGCTTTTCAGATTCACTCTCTAAAGATGAAACAAGGAGAGCACCTGATGTTTAAATATATAGCAGTAGTATAAAAGAAAGATGAAAACATGGTTGCAGTTTCAAGCGTTTAGTTTTCATTTAAAACCATCATCGGAAGCAGGCAGAGGCTTTATCATTGTCACTTGGTTTCTTCCAAAGCAATTTAATCCACCAACTTTGTAAAACTTCTACACCGTTCAGCTCACTCAGTCCTGCTGTTATTACAAACATCTCTGAACTAGCCGTGGCCTCTCGACTCCCCCGCAAATTCGCCCTCATGACGTTTAATCTTAGGGCCCGTGAGAAACACCGCTCATGAAAGCGTCTAAAAACGGAAATATTAAATAAAGAAGTAGGCTTTTTTAGTAAACCACGTTATAAATGTCAGTGGGATTTTGAGTGATGATTTGGGGAACACAGAAGTTCCGGTTTTTACTTCAGTTTTGTATATCTGATATTGCAGATCTGATCTCTGATCTTCACAGGAACAACATGTAACCTTTGATCAAATCAAAAATCAAATCAAGTTTATTTGTATAGCCCTTTACAATAGCCGAAAGGTACCCAAAGTGCTTTACAACAAAGCCATAAAACAATACATAACACATACAGA
>NW_023339740.1:25870102-25906632 GCF_004916995.1 Morone saxatilis | reverse complement strand
GCGAGCTGCAGGTCGCGGGGGCGTTCTGGCCTGCTATATTTAAGGAGAGCTTCAGATTGCCGGGACCACGATACAACGCACAACAGATAATTACTCAGCATACTACGAAACTCGCAGCTAATTCAGTGAAATCAACCTTACAGCCCTCGTGCTGTGATGCACAACGTTTATTCGCAAACCACCCAAGATCTAATAAGCACTGATAAAATATTCTTCAAGAAGAATTCTCAGAGTATGTCTGAATATTCTACCCAAAGTTTGAAATAAACTGTTGATTGAATAGGAGAACTCTATAAAAATCAAATTACCATTTTGTTGGCAGCACAATCAACGCAACGAATTCAAAGCCTTTTAGTTCCTAAAGTAGATCAATACCACTCAACAGTAAATGCACCCACAACCAAAACAGAATATCGGCCAACCCCCCCACCCTCATTTCTTGACTTTGTCACTTTCTACAATTGGCTTTAGTTATCCTCAAAGACGACAATACGATCGAACAAAACCGCAATATCCTCGGAATCACCTCCCTAGTGTCTTTACAGACCTTTCGTCTGCCCCCTCCCACCCCGCCACACAATAAGCAACAGTTCACCAAGCTCGCATTGACCAGCCCGAATTACAATAAATACTAACAAAATCAAACGGACTGATTTGACTGGCCTGCTCTCAGAAACAACTCTCAGCATGCCTGGAAAAAACCATGAACTAATGGGCTGTACACCAACAACTCACCTCCAGACAGCATACTCTTCACACCCTCATTCAAATTCAACAAGTATCATAGCAGAACATTCTAGAAACTCTGATTACCACACAAACTTTAAAATGGCAAAAAACTTTTACCAAAACTAAGTCAGACACCCAGGAACAACTCATCTCTCTCCTGGGGTGCTGAAGAAGGAACAGCCGAACACAGGGGCGCCATCTTGCTTTTTTTTTGATGATGTCATCTTTAGCCTGTACTGGGTTGATGCTGGATTATCCACTGGGAAAAGTGAGAAATTGCCTCACATATATCCAATATATATATATATATATCCAAAGTCCCAAGCTCACAATTTATCCTGTCACCCTTCCCTGTAGAGGGGCCCTTTTTGTTAACTGGGACCCAAAAGAAAAACAACAACAGTTACGTTGTTGGTAAAGCTGGTCATGTATTCTAACATGCCATTTATTTACTTTATATATTCTTCATATATAACTTGTTTTCTGACGATTTAAACGCTTATAACATTACTTGTAACAATTTAATTTCATTCATTACAGAACTGAACTTCAAACATCAATAAAAATAAAAACATTATACTTTATGCCAGAAAAATATTTAATAAGACAATTTCTTTTTAAATATCTGGCAACAAATGTGACCTTGTGTTTCACATGAAAAAGCTTAATGAGGTAATCATATTTGTTAGTACAGTTATTCAGTATTGAAATGCTATAAGCTAATGAAAGCTATGACGTCCTGTTCAATAAAAGCAGCAGGACTGCTCAGTGGTTAGACAGAACGGCCTCGACCTCAGAGAAGAAAAAGAGAATTTCACTACAGGGAGCAATATGAAAACATCATATTTGTTTTAATTATGAGTGGCAAGTTCACCAGCTGGACTTAAATCCACATTTCTGCTCTCTTGGTATGGGGTGCAGCAAACGCAAAGGCCAAGTTGTTTTTGTTCTCATTTCTTGCCAAAGCAATTAGCGTCTTTATTTACCTCAGATTATCAGATATGGAGATAGTCCTGGTTCATAAACACTGAGGGCCCCTTTTTCTCCGATATTTGTGTACATTATCAAACACAAGCTGGGTGGGGATGAAATACCCATACTCGTGTTTCAGGAATATGTAAAGACAAGTGTCAGGGTTTGTTTAGTCTATGAGCTTCCTGCCAATTTCAGGGAATCAGACGCTTTGTCAGCAAGATTAAGACTTTTTAAGATGGTGAAACATAGAACGACACCCCACTGAAGAACTCCAGTACATTTGATGTAATGGAGATCATTATAGAGTAGCGCTCATACTTCTGCTTATATTATGCATGTGTGAAAAGTTTTCTTGTTTGTTTCTTCTTTTTTATATACAAACAAGCTATAATTTTGTTTGTTTTGTTTGTTTGGTCTCACAGCCTTTTTGTATAAACTTAACATGAATTGATGATCATGAGAAACTCATACAGTCTGAGTTGCAGCAACTAAGGAGTGAGTCTGTTTGTACCACAATGTCAAGAGGGTCTAAGCTCAATCAAAACCAGATCTCTGAGTTTGTGTTGATAAATCTGTGCATGTTTTTTCAATATTTACCGAGGCATGTGCGGGGTTGTTATTTTCACGTTTTGCCAACCGCCTGCACAAATTGCAAATTTCCACATTGTTCAAATATGTTTAATTCTGACTCTCCTTACATATTTCAGCCAAGATTTAATTTGAATCAGCAGAACCTCTCAGGCTCATTCACTGTTATGATAAGGAAAGAAAAAACTAACTTTTTTACAATACTAACTTTTAAAGGACCACTGTATAGGATTTAGTGACATCTAGTGATTTGGTTGCTGATTGCAACCCCATCACCTCACCCTCCGCTTCCAAGCTTGTAGGAGAAACTACGGTGGCTTCAAAATCTACAGTCAGTGTTATTTTTCAGTTCTGAGCAACTGGCGGACACCATAGAAGAGGATCCCGTCCCTCTGTAGATAAAAACAGCTCATTCTAAGGTAACAAAAACACAATGATTCTTATTTTCAGGTGATTATACACGAATGAAAACAAACTAATATTATATTCCATTTCTGATATATTCAGCAGAATGAATGTGGATGGAAAAAGTGAAAGAGCAACTCGTGCCTCTCTCATTACCACCACTGAAGTGCCCTCGAGCAAGGCCTTCCACCCCCGACTACTCCAGTGGAGCTGCTCAGTGGCTAGCAGATGAGTGGGATAGCTTCAAGTGTGAGTGTGTGTACAGTCACTGTGTGATCAAGGTGTTCTTGATACAGAAAGCCTCTCAGAAATGCTGCTGCTTAAATCAAAGTAAAAATAAAATCTCAAATTTTGTTGCTGCTTTAACAAAGTTTTGAATCTTTTTTTTTAATCATATTTTCATCCTTGAAGTCAGGTTCAAATTAGAAGAAGTCAAGGTTGATTTACGTCCGATTTGCCCCTTCAAAGCTTTACAGAGATGATCACACACGGTCAGGCGGCCCCAGATAGTTTCAAACCTGTTTGAGATTGCCCTGAAAGAGTCATTGTTACGTCTGGTTGAGGGAGATGCTAACAAAATACAAGACAAATCAACTGGACCAAAAGGCAAACATTTTTTACTAGAGGACTTCAAACGGATTGTGTTTCAGTTATGCAGAGCTTTCTTTATCGGGCAATAAACTTTACTTTAAACTCAAAAAACTTCACTGTGCTGGCACAATTCTGAGGAGTGTCTCCTTTAACAATGCAAAAGAACATTTCAAATGGCAGCTGCTAAAAGTTAGCATGTGTTATGGTTTCTGTACAGCTGAGATGGAACAAAGTTAACTGAAATGTGGCAGGAACACGACTGCAATGTATCTTGAGCAAAATATCGCAACAGCAAAGACAAAGAGGAGGGCCAGAGAGAGCAGACTGCTCTTGTAGTTTTGAGGGCGTTTGTGGTTTAAGAGCAAATAATCTGTGAAATGTCTCCTCGTGTATGGGATGCAACTCGATAACATAAAGACACACTCACCTCTCAAGGGTGAATGGAGTCCATCTCTGATGATAGGCGACTGTTCTCCTGAACAAAATAACAGAAAAAAAAGACCAGAGTTAAAACATGCACACAAATATGTACTCCAAGTATCCAAGTATTCAGTCAAATCAGCCTCAGATGATGCTTATGTAAAATTTTAGGTCACATAAGGGTAACAGGGGAAGGCTGGAATTCTGAATATTTTCATATAGAAAAAGAAACCCACTGTAGGTTTTTGTGTTATTTACTGCGAAAGTTCATCTGCCATCTGTAGTCAACTACTGTGGAATTAGACAGCCAAAGCACATCATATATCACAAGAAACAAACACAGTATAGCCTACAGCATATAACGTTTCATGATGGGAAGGTATTATAAGCATTTAAGCACCACAATTTTAGCATTATATCACATAAAGCATTATATCACATAAAGCATCACAAAGAATCCATCAAGTAGACAATTGCTTGTGACTTTTTGACCTGCTATAAACAACACACTGCCTGTTATACACTGTACTCCTACCTTCTAAAGAAAATAAGTCAGGAGAGAAGGGGAAGTTATTGTTTTCCTCCCTGTACAGCTGCTGTGGGAGTTTTAAAAAGGGGTTTCAAAGGAAAATAAACCACCAGATAATGCTGTGAAATTGGGTGATTTGATAAATACATCAGGGATCCATTCCTGGTGGAAATCCCTGTGATTATTTTCGCTGCTTCCATTGTTTTTGATGTAAACACAGCGGCAGCAGCGGCAAGGAGAGGGAGGGTAGCTGCCACTCCTGTGAACAAGTACAGGCTCTGAAATGTACTCAAAGTATAAAAGTTAAAAACTCTTTCTCTGAAGGACATATTTCTACCGGCTGTTTCTGTGCAAAACTAACAAATAGGGGTGGGTTAGGATCTTACTGGTATCTGAGTTCCCTGAATTACAGACCTCTCCGCCTACAGAGACCAGACAGATCAATGAAGAAAATTATTATTAGAGTATTAATCTGGTCTGGGACACAAACAAAGTTAATGATACCAGTTAGAAAAATTTGCTATATTAATCAATTCAATTCAATTCAAAACCTTTATTTAAGTCTCGAGAATCACTGAGGTTCACTTAATTTACAATGGTGTTGAGAAATATGCAGATTTAAAACACAGGACGATACTCAGTGAAAACAACTGCACACTGAGGTGAAGTGATTTGAGATCATTGTCTTAAGTTGTCCAGGGGGATTGAGAGAACATGTTGTAGATAATTCCTTGTGATTTGTGCACAAAAGCTAAAGGCAGAAGTTCAGAATAAACCCGACATGAAGCATGACACCGTCATCCAGTTCAGCATAGATGTTATAGGGTGGCAAACTTTCCGTTCTAATCAAGATGACAACATTTTCAAAATACCAATTTTTTTCCTTTGTAGAACATTCCCATTGGTTTTAATGGTGCAGCTATAAGAAAACATGCTGGAATTTAATTTGATTCATTTTTCATTAATTTAAATACTCCAGCGTGCTGAGCTCCTAACACACGCACACACATGTGTATGCACACAGGTGTAAATACCGGCATATGGTTGTGGATGCCATCCTGCGTGTGATCTCGCTCCTCCTCTTCCTCGTCTTCCAATTCCTCCTCCTCGTCCTCCTCCTCCTCTTCAGCTTCGCTGTTCTGTCTGTGCTCCTCCTCGTCCTCCAGCTCTGAGCTCGACTCCTCCCCTTCCTGCCACGCCTCCTCGCTCTTACACTGCTCTGCCTTCCTCAGCTCTGCACGGTCACACACACACAGATGCAATAAGCCAAACTTTCTTAGACTCTACAAAACAACACTGTAGTATGTATAAATTGACACCGTCACAGTGTTGGCCACTAAATCAGCCGGTCAAATTCTCCAAATTATTATGAAAGGAGCATCCTTGTTTCCTCCTCTATCTCCTTTAGCCAAGACTGTCCTTTATGACTGAAAAACAGAATGAGTGATTGACTGAAAGATTGAAAATCTGTCTGATGAAAAATGATCCAGAACCAATGGAAAAACAAAAATACACACAAAATGCTTTAAAAGTGGGGTCAATCTTTCTGGAGACAGAGTTGACTGTTGAGTCTCATTACCAGGTTATCAAATACTGTCTTTTAATATTTTAAATCCTGGGTGCAGGAACAGTTTTCTCAAATACTTAGAAGTGCTTGAAGCTCCTTGATAATTAGCGATGGGGTTAACATGTATGAGCAGATCTTTTCAATAATATGCAGGTGTGACACTGGATCCTTTCTGTTAGGAAGCTGCATAAGACTAAGGCTATCAAAAAATGAGTGCTGGTTTGGGATCAACAAGCTAAGGACAGGCATTTGTGAACAGGAAAGTCCTCATCATATAAAATAAATGCTGAAATGTTATGTACAATGAAAACAGAAACAAAGGGAGACAGGCTTTTTGCAGCCAGCAGCGGTGATGTACTGCGAGTTGAGCTGCTCTCATTGGCTGCACTTGATTTGGTCATAGCAGGAAGCAATGGTGGCTCTGTCCGCTAAGTATATACTGTCAATGGTGGTACCCCAAACAATGAGGGAGTACAGTCAATCTCATCAAAACACATGGGTTAAGCATCCAACGAGCACAGCAAGGAACAATCTCTGGTGCCACCTATGCACAAGAGCAGAACCGCACCTCTTAATCCTTTAGCAGACACACACACACACATACACACACACACACACACACTTTTTTGTTTAGCTTGTAAAGCTGCATCCCAGGCTCCTGGTGCAAATGCAGTGCTGTCCAGTTTCACATGCCTTTAGAGAATCTTGTAACACTGCACAGGCTGCTTCTACTTGCTTTTGATCTTGGTGTCTCTTTTTATCCACTTGTTATATTCTGTGGTTTGTAATTTTTCTTTTGTATTTTTATTCTTGAGCATTTTTCCTGGCAGTTACTGGACACACACACAGTGAACTTTTACTGCACTGGTGGGTACGTCATGTAAGTACATGTAAGACAACACTTTACTTTTCATGATGTGACATTAAAAAGTAGTTTCACTGGGATACAATTCATTTCATGTGGCTAATTTTAAAGGACCAGAGTGTATTTAGTGGCATCTAGAGGTGTAGTTGAAGCTTCACCCACCCCTTCCAAGTGCAAAGGAGTGACTACGGTGGCAGTGAAATGTGCTACTTAGAGCTGTTTGGTTTGTCCGTTCTGGGCTACTGCAGAAACATGGTGGTTGAACATGGCCTCCAAAAACGTCTTTATATTATATTATTATATTTTCAGGTGATTATAGCCTACACTAATGAAAAACTATGTTCAATTTCTACCAACAGATCCTCCTAAATATTACACACTGGACCTTTGAATTACTTTTATTGGGGTATTTAATGGTTGTTTGGATGAATTTTTGTCAGTACAGAAACATATATAAACATTGATGTTTATTTTCTATTAGTGAAGATTTGCATTAATGCAAATGTTATTTTTCTTTCTTTATTTTTTTAGCACTGTGGTTGTCATATCTTAATTACATCTGTCCTCCACCTCTTCATGTTCACACTAAGGTCAGGGATAGTTTCTCCATCTGTGCACCACAGACCAGTCAAGAAAAAAGGTCAGAGGTCACAATATACAGACAATACTGATGACAAAATAATCCTATGACGCTACAGTGAGAATTTATAGTAACCCTCTTTTTAGAGCAGTGGCCCTCAGGTTGATCACATCCCCTTCAGACTGTCTTCTGCTCATCGCAGCTTTGTGAACCACAGCCTGTCAGCAGATGGGAGAAATATGTCTTGGCCTGCCTTTGGGCCCTTCTGGGTGCTGTTATCCTCCGTTTTACCGTAATTATAGTTAACATTATTGCCCTCCAACTGCATGCTTGTCCAGCAGATTTTGACCTTTGTGAATATCAGTTTTGCTTGGATATGCACATTATATTTGCTCCCATAAGGCATCCTTTCTTTCTTTTATAATTTAAATGGGAGCAATTATAGTAAAAACCCCACAGCATTCAGGTAACTGGACAAAATGGATCCAGACTGCTTGGTGTAAATTAAATTGTCTAACATTAATGTTTTGTGTCTGATATAAAAGTCTTATACAAAATATATGGAAAATCAAACAACCTACAAAACATATAAAACATATGCTGTTACTACTACTTAGTTACTACTGAGCCATTTGTGAAGCTTCTTTTAACTAATTTAATCAAACCTTGTATGTCAATAGCTATATAAATCACTGCAAATTTTACAATACATATGATTATGACGGCATGCAGAGAGAGTGATCTCCCAGGCTGCTGATAAAATTGTCAGAAAAGAAGAAAAAAGATGGATGAGCGACTCCAGATGGCTCAGCTGTGAGCGCTGGAATGAGAGACAGATCAGAACAGAGGCCAGAGATGAGGATATCGAGGCCAAGGGAGAGGAAGAGGGCGTGGTACAAGACTCAAAAACGCCAAGATGGTTGTTACTGTTGCAGACAGCATTGTGACAATGTTACAATTTGAAAAGAATGTGTTCTCCTTTGCTTTCCAGTTTCTAGGTCTACAGGGGTGTTGTAAATCTTCCCTCATGTGTTTGCCTCCTGCAATACACTAACGGGCAAATTCACAGACGGACTGCATGGCTTTTGCGACTATTAAACCTGACCAAATAAGACAAAAAGAAACCGTGTAATTCACAAAGAACCCACAAAGGGTGGAATACACCTCTAACTGTGCTGCCAAAAAAGAAGCGCCTCAGTGTTCCAGTGCTTTTTGTATGTGTTTAAATGATGTAATATGCATACACCCTCCCTCAGCCTCCTTTCAGGTTGGAAATGATCACCCTTTCCTCAGGCCTGTACTGCCAGTCCTCTTCCACAGGTTGTAGTTCTTGACAATCATTGACCAAGTCTTTGACCCATCCACAAAGGTAACAACCATTTTCGAGTCTGGCCACCATCTCTGGGTTTTTACCATAGGATAAGTAGATGCAGTAGCAAAGGTGCTACTGAGAGAGAATATTCCCAGATGGGGAATACAGAGGAAACTAACATGTGATAATAGCACAGAATTTGTAAATTGCACCATACAGCTGATATCACAATCTCTGGAAATGGGTTTGAGAAAACACTGTGCATATTCCCCAGAGAGTGGAAGAGCAGTAGAAAGTGAGGATGGCACTATAAAACTCAAGCTGAATAGTGTGTGTGAAGAAACAGTGTGTTAAAGCTCTGCCCCTGGTGCTACTTAGCATTATGGGAAGGAGAAAGCTGAAGACAGGCTTTTCCCCATTTGAAGTGCTCACAGGAAGGCTCTTGGATACGGGATGGCATTTCCTGGTCCAGGAGAGGAAATTAATGAAACGATGCTAACCTATTGAATTAATATTTCAAACTCTCTAAGATCCATTCATACACATAGACATGATCCAGCTGGGAGACTGGGTTGTGGTAAAGGATTTTGGAGGATGCCCCTGAAGACGACCAGGGAAACGAGAGTTCAGTGCTAGTAGCCTTGGACTCCAATGCAGCCTGTGAGCAATCGAGCCAGAGAGAAGGAGCTGGCACCCATTCAGGAGAATGGGCAGCGGGATGAGAGGCAACCTCTGCTTCTTGACAGTGATCAGCTGTCTCACAGTGCTTCTCCTGCTGCTTTAGTTTCAGCTTGGGACAAAACCAGGAGACAGTGCCAACCGCATGCAACCAGGTGAGCACACAGGAGAAAGCCCTCATCCCCAAGGACTTACACGCCCAGTGGAAACCGAGAACATGAACAGACTACAATGGCAGAAGCGAGGACGGTTCAAGCGTGACAAGTAAGAACCTTGGGGGTTCGACTCAGAGAGAAAGTAGTCTGCTTATACAAATGGGCAAAGAAGAGTGTAGACAAGGTCTGGTCAGGGTGGAAAATGACGGCCTGATTTGTGGGACGTGGGGCAGGCAGAGGAGACTGCGTGTGACACTGCCACAGGCTCAGAGACTTGAGGAGTTTTTTGAAGTCCTGGAGAGCAGAGGATCCACCAACCACCAACCACTCTCCTCAGTGCAGATCAGCTGATTCACAATCGGCACCGAAGAAATCATTAAATGAACCACCCGTCTTCTTTCCTAAGCCGGTCAGACTGATGACCAGATCGCATGGCCTATTATATACAGATTTATGCATTGCTGCTTTTACTTATTGTACTTTCTTAAGCATATTGTAAACCATGTATACTGTTATATGTCAGTGACATCTTTACTTTCAGAAAATTTTCTATTTTGTACATTGTAGGTTTTAAAGTTCATATTTATATTGTTTCAAACTGAATTGCATTGCATGGATTTATGCTGGTTCCTAAGCAGGTAACACAATAAACTTGAACATAAATAAAATACAAAAGTTTATAGCCTATTAAAAAAAGGATTTGTTTTGGTGAAATCTATTTCTATTTTGCCTCAGAAACGTTTCAGTTCTTTTTTCTTTGTCTCTCCTGCCAAGGGAAAACAGAGGAGCTAGACCTTGACTCCCATGACAGTGCTTCTGTAATGTAATGACGGAAAATGGAGCTTGGACACAGTGTATTTGGAAGGTTTGTAATGATGGAAAATGGAGCTGGGACACAGTGGATACTGCTATCAGTTCATTTGAGCCAAGTATGGACAAACTTCAATTGTTTACACATGTTGTCAAGACCATCATTCTTCCTTCAGTTTCCTCAAATTTGCTTAACTAATTTAGTTTGAGCAGAGGCAGGTACAGCTGAGCTGAATAACACTGGTTTGTATAAAGGGAGATTGGTTATGATAAACCAAAAAATAAAATTTCCAAAAGAAATAAACCAAAAATTTCACATATTCATGAGAAAAAAAACTATAAAAACCACAGTACATATTGTTCTTTTGTGCTTTTATGACCACTTTGGCATAACCTTGTTTCTTTGCCCTGGGTATTATTTTCCCCAGTAGTTTTCTTTCCAGCAGGTATTTCAGCACTTTTTCACTCCCAGCTTGCAAATACTGCCACTTGGTCAGTGCCCCTTCGCTTCAAAATGTGATCCCTCCAGCATCATTTCTGGACTCCGCAGTCAAGTTAGTAATATTTTATCACACACTAATAAAGCTAAATAAAGTAACATTGTGAAATGGTTGCAGTTTGGTTTGGTTTAGGCACAAAAACCACTTCCTCAGGTTCAGGCAAAACAAAACTAATTGGTTAGAATTAGGAAAAGGTGGTAGTTTACACTACAGATGTAATTTTAACCCTTTAAGATTGCATATTTCTCACTTTCTCACTCTTTATACTACGTCACATGGCTTTGATGGCTGGCATGTCCAGAAATGACGCTAGAGGGATACCTACAGCGTCATATTTTGAAGAGGAGGGCTACTGACCAAGCTGCAGTATTTGACGACTTGGTAGTGAGACCGCTTTGATATTTCGTGGGTTAGGCCTGATGATTAGAATGCAAATAAAGATGTGGCCTTAGTGACTTTATGACTTTTTGAAATTGGGACATTAAAAAAGCCACGTATGTCTTCAGAGGACAAGACTGGAAGTAACATCACTGAGACAAGATATATTTCATGTTGTTTCATGCTCATTTCTCTTGGTGTGACAATTTTATTCTTTCTCCAGGAATCTGAAGAACACACGTGGCTGCCAGAAAGTTTATGATAGTTTATCATCAAACCAAACTCTTGGTGAAAACCTGCTTTAAAGCATGTAAAGTATTTCTCTATAATATCAAATATTCACAACTAAAGGAGTAATGACTTAAGCTACAGAATCGTCTTTAGGTATTATTAATGAAGAGTTTCACACTCTAAATTCATGGGTGGAATTAAAGGAAAAACCTGAATAAATGAATGCAGAAATATAATGAATGCAATCCGTAAGGGACACCAGGGCTCACCGAATGGTATACTGTAGATAATATAAAGATATAAATAACACAGCTCAACTGGTATCTATTACGTATTTATTTTACAAGCTTTTGGTCAGTGACCTTTGATTGTACTGAGCTGCCTCCTCAGTGACCTCGGCAGTATCATTGCTGGGTTCACTGTCTCCAAACCTATTAAAGGCTTTTAATGGATCAGTTTTGGGCAGTTTTCTTAGATTTTATATTTCATCTGTATGTAACTCTTAGCACCTGCCAAGATATGAGCGTCCTTCAGCTCCTTGCATGCAAAAGCAATAGAGTGCCTCTCAAAACCGCTGGGAAGCAGCCAATGTGCTGTAGTTCCCAAAACTTTTTCTCCTCTCAGTCCAGCAATTAGCTGTTACAATATCATCCATGCATTTTTTGGGCCATCTTAAGGTCAAAAGATATGTCTATGGGTAAATATGCTATTAAAACACTTGGTTTATATAATCCTGTTTCAAAAGCTTTTAAAAGCTCTACTGTGTAAGATTTAGTGGCATCTAGAGGTGTAATTGCTAGGGATGCTCGATATTGGCTTTTCTGCCGATATCCGATATTTCGATATTGTCCAACTCTCGGACATTCCTAGTAATTGCAGATTGCAGCTCTTTTGCTTCATCCTTCCTTTCAAGTGCGAAGCATGGTGGCCGCAAAATGTGTGAAAAACAAGAAACGCCCCTATCTAGAACCTATCTACCTATCTAATGTTTGGTTTGTCCCTTCTGGGCTACTGCAGAAACATGATGGACTCCATGGAAGGCGACTTGCACTGTCTGTAGATATAAACAGTTAATTCTAAGGTGACAGAAACACAACAATTCCTATATTCAGCTGGTTATACACTAATAAAAACATACCTATGAATATATGTATGAATGTGTCATGTCTCAATTTTAAGCAAAACACATTAATATCACAATGAAAATATATCCTATCACTAACTAAAACTTTAATATTAATATTGAACTCTTGTTCACACATTTATACACACACCGACGGAGATGGATCTAAAAGGCCTAATCATCGGGAGCAACCTGGGGTTCAGTGTCTTGTTTAAGGACCTTTTGACAGGTAGACAGGAAGAGACAGGAATCAAACCACTGACCCTGGATTAAAACCTCTGGCACCACATATGTGTATGCGTTCTCAGAGCTGTATTGGTTGTATTGAGAGGTGAGGTGAGTCCTTCACATACCTGACCACCATGTTGGCTTTATAATTACGTTAACATAATCGGAGTTCATTGTTTACACAGGCTCCCCTTTGTTCTCCCATGTATTACTCCCATTATGATTGGATTAAGTGTGTTTGTGTGTGTGTGTGTCACCTGTGGCGGTGATGTGTGTGTCTTCTGTGATCTGTTCCAGTCTGCCCAGCAAAGCTTCGATGTTGGCTTTGATCTGAGTCAACTCTGACTTGATCGCCTGAAGCTCTGTACCTTTCACTGCTGGTAGAGAGACAGACAGAGAGAGACAGGGCGGGGGGAGACAAAGGGACAGAGAGAGAGAGAGAGAGAGAGAGAGAGAGAGAAAGAGATAAAGAGAGAGAGAGAGAGATGTTAGTGTCCATTTTCTGAAATCTGATCCAGACATTCACATTTTACATGTTCAGAGTCTTACAAACAATATTATGTTTCTGGAACCCTCTGGAGATGATTACTGTACTCGTCTTGCTGTACATTTCTAGCAGACAAGGTCTGAATCCTGAGGAGAGCAACAGAGTTTAGAAACACTGCAATGTTCAAACAATACTCCAGGGTCACTAATGGGTCTATATGAGCCATGAAATCATTCGCCACCATGCGGCCGCAGCCACCACCAGCAGCCTGCCTGAACTTTTAACAACAGGCAGGAGGGATTCATGGACCGACTCTTTATCTTCTGGTCAGTTTCATGAACATCTGCCAGTTTCATGCTGGTGTTTATTGTTTAAAAGTGATAGCAACACTAGAGGAAAGGCCGGTGAATCACCAAAAACATCAGGAATCATCCCTTTGGGATCCATGGATATTTATACCAGATTTCATGACAATCTGGCCAGCACATATTGAGATATCTTGCTGTGGGTCAAAGTGATGGATTAACTGTTTCAAACTGCAAATGTTAGACAACTTTTTTTTTTTTTATAACTGCAGCTCTGTGACATTTCTTTGGAATGAAAACTTTATTCTGATTAAATTGATGATAGCTTTTTTTTTGTATTTCTTTGATGTAGAAAAGCAAAGAAATCTAGAATTCTTAGTACATTTGTTCACTTTGTTTACAATTTCATTATATTTAAGTGAAACATCCTTAAAGCTGCAATGAAATTTGATTTATTTTATTGGGAGCTAACAATCAATAAGATACACTGAAAACAGACAAACACAGCTTTTAAATGGTTTTGATAATATTTTTTATTTCTGAATTTCATACTTACTCAGTAATTATTTGCCACTTGCTTTAAATGCAACAATGATGATAAGTTTTACTTTTCTTGGACACTTGTTTTTATTTTAGAATTCATCTTTATTGTTTGCTTTTGTCAGTGAGTTTTTGGATAACATAGAGAGAATAGGAAGGGTGAGGGGGCAGCAAGTGATGAGTGCATTAGTGGCAGCAGAGAACTGGAGCCATGCAACACATCTGGTGGTTGTTTTTGTTTCACTACAATGAACTCACAATTACTACCATATTTCACCAGCTGTGTGTTTGTGTTTATGTGTGTGTGTGGTTGTTGCTCAATACACATTCACCACTCCTCCCATTCTTACTGTCTCTCTCACTTTTTCATTTCCTTTCTTTCCTTTAGCTCCTCTTTCCTGTTTTTCCCTTCCCTGTTCTTTCTTTCACATTCCTTCTTTCTCATACCTTTACCCTCATTTCTCTTCGTATTCCTTCTTTCTCGTCCACTTGTTTTATCTTTCCTTTGGTTTAACTCCACCCTTCTCTTTCTGCCTTGTCTTAAATCTTAATTTAATGCATTTATTTGTATCTCTTCTTTATGTTCACTTATTCCTTCTCTTTCCTTTTTCTCCACCTGCCTACCTCCTGTGTCCTCACTTTTTCATCACCTCCTTCCTCTGTAGGTCTTGTCATCTTACTTATCTTTGCTGTTTCATCTCTTTCTCCGGCTGTCCTCTCTCTTTCTTCACCCTTACCACTTTCTTGTCATCCCATACCTTTACTTCCTTCCTGTTTTTTTTCTTCCCTTGTTGCTGTTCTCTTACTCTTGTCTCATCTCCACGTCTCTATTAGCTGTGTGAAATGTTTAGAAAGCCATCTGAGTTCGAACCAAACCAGCTGAGAGGCATCTGTCTCTTGGTGGACAGTTGTACACAGATACACACACACACACACACACACACACAGGGTACTGGATAGCACATTAAGGACCTAACGGGAAATTAAATCCAAACACATAAACAATTAAAACTTGAAATGTTTTAGTAAATCTGAGAAGTAAACACTGCATGACATTTTTTCATTTGATTTTTTAACACAAAACAGAGGAGCAGAGACATGAAGTGAGAAAAACTAGACAACTACCCAACAAAACCCTAAAATAAAACCAAAAAGCACCACAAAACATCGCCTTTTTATGCCCGAAAAACCTTCCCTCTCTGTTGCTGAAACTCTTGCTCGCACCTTTATGACATCCTGACTTGTTTACTGTACTGCCCTTCTCCTTGGTGTAAGCACTCAGGGGTTAAAAAGACTACAGAATGTCGAGAATTTGGCTACAGTTCTCTGCCACACGTGGCCCTGGGAGTGCATCGCCCCCCTTCAGCAACTGCACTGGCCCCCATACCCCATTTAAATACCGCGTTTTAAAATACTTCTCCTTGTTTATAAATTTCTCCATGGCTTACTACTTATCCAATCTTCTCCATCCCTACACATCGACTTACTCCTTATGTTCCTCTGATGCCCATCTACTCTCCACTCCCCTATTGTGTGCCTCCGATGAAAAACACAAAACCATTAAGGACATTCAATACTAAAAGTGAAGCAATTTTCAATATTTTCACAATGTCACAATCTAGGTGGCATGAAGTGAATCTAAGACACATCTACATAAGGCTGTTTAAGCTTGACATATGCTCTTACACTGACCACAACTGACTCAGGCTTCATGAACATACTACCTCATACCTAAACAACAGAAGTACTTTGTCAGTGACTTCCAAAGTGATGAATGTGAGCCGATTTGGCAGCCACATTGGCGGACCAGAACCATTCACTTCCAAAACACCCCATATGACCAGCACATAAACGATTCATATGAACATTTTCTGAGCTGCCAACATATGGCTAAATTCTGGTTAGGTTTTTGCAACTAAAACTACTTGGTTATAGTAGTAAATATTATAGGCATGGTTTAAGAAAAAGGACAATGCTGACTATACGAAAAAGCATGTAAACCACAATCTCTCATGATCTGACATGACAAAGTCGCACCCAAAATCCTTTTCTTGGTCTATGCTTCTGATAGAAGACAGACATTATTCACCACACCACATTTTGAACAAACCAGTTCCTGGTGAGTTTTGAGCTCAATTTGGTCGAAGGTACCTTGAAAACTGATGAGTGAGAGGCAGTACAGGGTTTTTAAGAACATCAATCATTCTGCTGTAAGCTCGCAGAGGTGTCAGTGCTCATTTAAACAGTCGAAGCTCATAACTCAACTGGAGACTGTAAGAACACAAGCCCTTGAGTCTGCCAGAGATCCCACTGTTAGGTGTCCTTGACACTGAATCCTTGCCAGCTCCAGAGGAGCTGCTACATTCTGTTGCAGCTCTGAACTTTGACCTCTAATCACTCTCTGTAGCAAAACGAGAGAAGATATTTCCAAAGGTAACAATTGAAGATAATTAAATATAAGATCTTCTCTTTAAAAGTAGTACTGTTCTTTTAAAACTTAAGTCATCTAAGTATCACAGTTCTTAATTCTCATCAAGACTTCTGAAATTCAAACTCAACCCTCTGCCTTAAGTCTAAACGTTTACACTGTCTTACCCATGTCTGCATCCCATTTTCTTGTTGGAGTGAAACGTCTGGCATGGTAGTGTCTATTACAGTACTGCCATGGAAATTACAATGTCATTTTTGATTTTCATTAATTAAAAAAATATACATTTCTTGAATGAATTACTGCCAAATACACTATATAACTTTTTTTTCTCATTTATCCTGGGGATGCATGCTCTTATTTTTGGCAACATGGTGCTTAAGATTCATATAGTCTATGCATTAAAACAGCCTGCAAAGTAAAACTACAGTGTCTTCAATCAACAAGTTAAGTTAATTGTATGTTATGGAATTGATACATGTAAGGGTTTAAAATAGTCTGGCTGGTAGAAGTAGATCTATAAGGATACCTTGTGGACACCAAGGGCCTCATGTATAAATGGTTTTCACACACACGTGGGATGTATAAAAATGAACGCGACGTAAGGATGTGCGGGCCGTGCTGCAAACTCTTGTCTGGCTCTGTGACTTGAAGATTTCAAACGTCAAAGTAATGAATCTCGCCAGATGTTTCTACATAAAGTTTCCACTCCAGAAAAAAACATAATTATGTGCACTGATACACCATGACAGTTTGATCCTTTCTGTGGATAATGTTTAACATCAGAAAGACCAAATCCAAAACAGGAAGAAAATGCAATTTTTCCCACCATGCCTACCTTGTCCTAAATATGTATCCTAAATATATGTCTACCTGGCTAATTTCCCACAGATGAAATGTCTTACTCAAAGCGCTTATATTAAGATCGCCAGGGAAAACAGCGATTTCTGTTTATGGGACATAGAGATGTTAAATAAAACCCTGACCCGGGCCCACCAAAGCCGAGTGCAGCAGCCATATAGCTTGGAGTAACATACACGTCTGAGTCGCCCTCATATGCGGCAGGATGCCAGAGGTGAGAGCTTTTGATTGCAGCAATCCAGCCTTGGTACCTGGGGGGCCAGCTCTGCCAGGTGAGCTATCCAGGTAACCCTTCAACTACATATTTAACCGGATGAAGGATTTTAGTTATGGGACGTCTGGATCAGGGAAACAATCTGAGCAATCATTAGCAGCAGCACAGCTGGCAGGCGCTCTGGGGCATTCTTTGTCCGCCAAACCGCATTGAAGAAACACAGTGTTTTTACCAGTTTTAATGACCGGGTCTGTTTTTTTGAAGAGTAGAAGAACTTTTTATTCAAAAAGCCCTTTGCCCAAGGATCTCAAAGTACGTGCTAAGAGGTCAAAGATACAGCAAGGAGAGAGGCCATGAAGAGCCTTGAAAGTAATTAATAAAAACGAATCTTATCCTAAAACATACTGGGACCCAGTGTAAAGAGACTAAACAGGAGCGATGTGATCACATTTCTGCAGGTGTGACTGGGCTGTTGCAGCATCTCTGTGTCTTTAAAAGTTAAGATATATCATAGTTTTCAAATATTTCTAAGATGATAAAAACATTGCACAAGCTCTGTGATTCCTCGCCACAGGCTTTATATGATCCAACTGAGAACAAGCAAAAAGCAGAATTTGTTTGCCGTGTTCTGGAACCCAAAGACAAGAATCTCTGTTTTGTTTGAGTTCAGAAGAAGGACATTTTTTGACATCCAGTTTTTGACATTACAAAGGCAGTCATTGTGAACTCTGTGTATCATCAGCATAAAAATTAAAAGAGACACTGTGTCGAGGAATATACCCAAGGCAAAGACTGACCCCTTGGGGCACACCATACTGAGGAAAATGAAGAGACACAGAACCTTCTACTTGACAAGTACGATGGAAACCACTGTCCCAGACATCCCTGCCTAGTCTGTCTAACAGGTGCTGTGATCAATTGTGTAGAAGTCTGCACTAAGGTCCAGAAGTACATAAATAAAAACTGAGCTACCAACATCAAAAGAAGAGCAGGTGGGCCAATGCTAGAACCACCTGAAACAGCTGCTATCACTACGTTGATGTTGCATTGCATGGGTCCAGCGTAAGTGAAAGGTTAGGTAAAAGGTAAACCATGTTTTTATCTATACATTGTCTAATGTTTCGCTGCAAAACAATTGACTCTCTCCTGATATTGTATGTCATTGTATTTGTTATAGTAACCCATCATAAATTAATATAATTATATTGGGGTTTTTTATCCTCAGACAATTAAAGTTCCATTCACGAAATGGACAAAAAAAACTGCTTGTATGAATGCAGGCACCACAGAGATTGGTAATGGTTCATACAATATCAGATAAAAAAATCTGTAACAAGGATTATTTTATTTTTTCAACAGAAATTTTATAATGTGGACCCGAAATTCCTGTGGTTTAAAGACTGTCTCTGTAACCAGGAGCACAACCAACTTCACATTGGCAGGGTTTGTGTTTTACACTGAGCATTAGGCAGTACAAACTGTCAGCTCTTTATTTTGAGCTTTAAAAAAAAGTGGTAAAGTGAGTGGTAAAGAAAAAAATATATAAAGTGTGTTCTGTTTGGATGTTGCTTTTCAAAACCATTTGAAATGCAAGTTTGATGAGTACACAGAAAGACACTCAAATCAGTGACATAAAAAACTGCTTTGTGAGCTCTGCAGTGAAATTCAGTAAAACTCAGCGGAAATAAAAAACTGCTGTTGGGAAAGAAAGGTTCAGGTCGAAGTCAAATATGAAAGGAGCTGACGGGACGTCAGCATCTTTCCTCAGATCCACGATCTGAACATGATGTGAAATGAATGTTTAATGAGCGGAATGCAAAAATAAAGTGACACCAGTCGCCCTGATGCTTGAACCTTCCACTGACATGTAAAACATAAACTTGAAAGATAGATGAAGAGGAGGCTTGGGTCACAGGGTAGAAAAAGACAGTTTAATGATATATGGTGGTTTACATCAGAATATTGAACTTCCACCAAGACATTCATGCTGATATACTTAAATAAATTTCATGTTTACATTCTGAATCTTTGGAAAAATTAGACTATTTCCCTGTTAAAACAGCATCTACTATATGTGCTATTTATACAAAAACAATCACTGTTGCTGCTACAGCAGCTAATGCTAGCTTCCCTACTACTATAACTACTTTTATTGCATTTTAATGCTTGTACAATGCATCACTGGATTTTTTTGTTCAGTGATATATGAAGTGATGGTGTTTCATAGACCCGAGCATAGTTGCATGACATAATGATAAAAACTTCATTCATCCATTCAGTAGTCCTAATAATATACTTTTCTGTGTTTTTTTTACAAAATAAAAAAGGGAAATATATAATGTATGGCTACCATCATTGTTAGAATTATGAAATAACATCAAAACTTGGGAAGGAGATTAAAAATCATTTTTTATTCTGAATTCTGAAAAATCGATTTTGTTTAAGTTTGCCAGGGATAAAACAGATAACTCAAATGTGACCTGAATGTAAAGGTAATAAAAGAGACAGAAGTATGGGAATTAATATTATAGATGGATGGATAGTGGAACTCACATCTCTGTTTGTTGCCGTTGCTGGTGGGGAGGACAGAGGCGTTACGTGCCAGCAGTTTGACTGGCAGAGATTTGACCCGTCGTACCAGGGGCACCGCCACCCTAGGGCGTTTGACAGGCACCACCCGAGGGACTGGAGACACCCTGCCACGGTACTCAAACAACCTGAAGAGAGAGAGGAGAGGGCAGTCGAGAGGAAAACAAGGGGAAAAGTTGGGATAGGAGAAGAGTGGTCACAAGGGGAGGAGTGGGCATTTGGGAGAGAAAAACAGAGAAAGGCAGGGATTAAGAAAATAAGAGGACAGGAGAAAAGCGAGGGCAGGTGAAGGCAGGAGTTGGGAATAAGGAGAGGAGAAAGAGGAGGGTTGAAAAGAAGGAGCTGAGAAGAAATGAAATTGAAAATCAACCTTTATTCAATCAATTCAATCAGAGATATAAATTATATTTGTATACTAAGTTTCAACAGCGAACATTTTTGGTAGACAACAAATTACATGATTATGATATGTACCAGCAGGATATATTATTGTAGGACCAGTGTGTTAGATTTAGTGGCATCTAGCAGGGAAGTTGCAGATTGTAACCAGCTGAATACTGCTAACCTTCCAAGTGTATGGGAGAAACTACGGTGGCCAAAACCCGCTTAAAATGCAAAAGGCCCCATCTAGATCCAGTGTCTAGTTTGTCCGTTCTGGTCTAATGTAGAAACATGGCAGCATCCGTAGAAGAGGACCTGCTCCGTCGATAGATTTAAAAAAACGGCTTATTCTAAGGTAATGAAAAGACAACCATTCTTATTTTCAGATGATTACACACTACTGAAAACATATTTATGGATATATGACACTCTTGCGTCCTGCCTGATATGTTTAATAACATTCGTTTATTGTGTTTTATTGTGTCAGGAGACAGGGTTAACTGAGAAACAAATCTACTCTTGCAAAATAGTATAGTATAGTATACAAAGCACGTGAAAACTTTTCTATGGTTATGTTAAAGACAGCACTTGGTTAAGGTTAAGGAAAGATTGTGGCCCTAATTTAATGCAGAAAAAACAGTGACTTGAAGGATGAGAAAGGACAAGGTTACTTTATTAACATCTAAACAAAATGATGACTATTAAAACTCTCTCTTGTCAAATCCTGTGCTTTGCGCATCCAACCATCAATCCTGACCACCTCCCTGCTTGCAGTAAATAAACCAAGCAATCCCCTTATGTATTAAAACGTTGCCACACACTATAATCCAAGGAGCAATTATGTTTTCCAACATATAGTATAGAAACAAAACTTCTAAGGGATAAAATTAGAGTAAGAGCATCAAATCATCAAACTTTTTGATCAGTTAATGAGGAGAGAGAAATAACAAAAAAAATCACAGGGAATATCTCCATCTCAGTGCTTTCGTGTTATTTTGGCAGTTAGTATAAAATAAATTAATCCACATTACATTTTGTTCTAGCAGGGAATAATACAAAGCGTGCAACAACATACATCAATCAAACATTAAGCTATTTTCCATTTCATATTTAAGGAAGGATCTAAGGATTTATTAGTTTAGTTTTTGTTTTCAGAGCTTTTGTACTAACATCAAACATTTGATTTTATTTATTTCCAGCTGAGAGTACCTCCTGTATTTCTATTGTGTTTTCCATTGTGGTACATTGCATGTCTATCAACACCCCACTTAAAAGCTTACTGATTTTAGGCCATCAGCAATCACATGACTAATGCTGACAATTTTAACCAATCAGACCTCGGAACTGTTTCCCTCCCCATTTTGGACAATTAGACCACATTTCTCTGCTTCTCATGTCAGCTTACTCCCAGCTTATGAAAATTATCAAACCATCAGAAAAACTCAAAAAAAGTATTGACAGACATAACTCCAACAACTCTACATGATTCTAGAGACTAGCACATGTTCAGAGATGGTGCCACCAATGAGAACCACAGCAACCTAGTGGAATATGCTGCCAGAACATCAGAGGATTCTGGAGAGTGCCAAATTACCAGATGAGCTTGACACCTTCTATAACGCCTGCCACTTAGGTGTCATCACTGACATTTTTATCATATCAGTATCACAAGAGTGTTCTCATCTGCTTCAAGACACACACATGTCTGCAGTATTAACGCCCTGCTGCTTTCACCCCCATTATAAAGTACTTTTTTTTTAAAACGAGTTCTGCAGCACATCAAAAACAACATACCAGGCAGCACGGACCCTCCCAGTTTGCTTTCTGAGCCAACATATCCCCAGAAAATTAATATTTTAATTTCACTATTATTTTATTGGCTGAAAGTTAGCCCAATGAGAAAAGGCTTACTATTCTATTCACAGGTTTCACACTCTTCACTGTTAATCTGCCTATCTACAGTATAGACAGTTATAGAATAAGGGGGATCCGTGAGCCTCCTTGCTAAAAGTCCTGTAGAACTTACGCATGACTTAAAAGAGCATGACCCATTGCTCTAAAAAAGACAAGAGGATAGTGTGATCAACTGTGAGATCTTCTCTCAAGTACGGGGGATGTTAAACCACATGTCAAAATGTTATATTTATATTTATACAGTTCTGGCTTTAGATGGGTACCAACGTTCTATCTGGCTTAAAAGGAATCTGTAAAAAGAAAACAGACAGTTTGTCTTTATTTTAAGTATGTCCCTGTATTTGACAGAATCATCCTGCACAGATGACATCACTTTGTCATTCAAATCCAGCAAATTATTTCTCATGTGGTTGTCAAGAAAACAGTATTACACAAGCAATACCAGATCCCCTTTTGCCACCCAATAAACAACAAAGAGAAGCTTTTAAAAAAGACAGAGCAAAATTAAAAAGGGGAAACCACAAGGATGCTCTGTTTTACTGTCTTACAGTTGAGTAAAGTTAGAAAACAGGAAATGGAAAATCATGTTTTTGAGCTCCCAAATGCTTCATATTGGTTAAAATGTCAGGATAAACCAGAGAAAAGAGGCCACCAGAGAAAACATTATTTTTTGGTTCCCCAACATGTGAGCCTGATTTTCTAGTGGTAAACCCTAACAATCTGCTGATGGGTTCAACAATAATATTAACTCTATGGTAGAATATTTTAAATGAACAAACAATATGTTGCCAGAATAGTGCTAACACTTAGCTTACTTGCAACAGTAGCTTAGTCTGGGCACTGCCCAGGTGCCGTTGAATAAGGCACTGGAACCCCAATAGCTTGGTGGGTGCAGCTAAGTGCCAGACCCATCACTCTAACATCTCTCCCCTCAATTACATGCCATAATCAAAAACATACATAATAGACTAATGTGTGTTTTAGGTTAGATTATATGTGACAGGGAATGTAATCTACAGTTAGTCTTTTCACTGTTTTGCTTTTATGTTATTTATTTTACAATATTTACAATTGAACATGAAGTGAACAGATCAGTTAATGCTAGATTAACAAGTCCCCAAATTAGGCAACAAAATACATCTTTGGTCTATGCCCTCATGACACATGGAAAGGTCTTCTGATTTGATGCCAGTATGGTTATGGTTATATTATGGTATAATTAGGTTTAGGCACAAAACTGGGCTGAATGGCATTAATGTAAAAGTCACATAACATTTCTGTTTAATAGAAAATAAAAACACTTGGGACACTGAACACTTCAAGAGTTATAAATTGCTAAAACTGTGCATTGAAAAACACTAAATCTCCATCTTGACAATATAACCCAAATCAGATCCCATTTTCAGTGTACTCAGTATGTGAATCTATGGTTTTTTTGGTGGATTGGCAAGGAACTGTTTCACTTTTGTCTCCCCCCAAAAAAAGGCAAATAAATCCCAGGTTCAAGTATGTTTTGCGAATTGTAAATAAAAAGCTTGTGCTCAAATCAAAAACGTAATTCATTTTCGACTCAGGTCATGAGGGTTGACAACATTTTGGGAAACCTGTTTGGAATATGATGATTTAATTCAACAATTTTGACAACAATGACCTCCCTTTGGCAGGTTCTGTGAGATATGGACTGCAGCCTGTGTTTTACTTTTTGGGACAAGCAGCAACTTTATTTTGGTCTGTTTTTTGATAACTAGCCCAAACAAGGCTCCAAATGTTTCAGATCCTCCCAAAGCTTAATCAGATTCTATCAGCTCATAAAACTAGGTCTTATAATCACCGCAGATAACAAGATGGCAATGTGCTTCACTCCCCTACCTTAACATGCATCTCAACAGGGATAGAAAAGAATGAATGGTAAATCATATTGTGAAACATGACAATTTATTTCCACTATTTGGACAAAACTGTTCTGCTCTGCAAATCAAATAACCAGATCAGACAAGGTCTTTAATCCCCTGCACAGATCATACTTCACTGATATAAGGTCAAACTGTTTTTTTATGTACAGAATTAAAAAAAGGAATGAACATGAAAATGATGAAAATAAATTTGCAAAAGGGTGTACAGAGATTAAAGGAAAAGAGGGGAAAGAAAGAAAACAACATTTAAAAGTTAGAAGACTTTACTCAGCAAAGCCAACAGAGAAAGTCCTGTAGGACTTACGTATGACTTAAACCTTTCAAGGATAATGTGATCAACTGTCTTGGACACTGCACACTGCAGATCTGAGGAATACTAAAATTGAAGGATGTCTAGCGTCAGCTGCGAGAAGTCATGAACTTTAATAGGGCACTTTCTGTACTGTGGTGAGCTCTAAAAGCTGATTAAAAAGATTCGGACATTGACTCATCATTCATAAAAGCTAAAAGTCAATCTGCAACCTTCTCAAGTACTTTAACTAAACACGGTAGTTAAGAGATAGGTCTAAATTTGCTAATAATTTGGATTGAATAGCAGGGCACAGTGCCAGAGGAAAGGGAGCTGTTTGCAAAAGTACAAATTGTGTTTTTTACAAAATCAATCAAGCAAAAAAGCAAGTTTTAGCCCTAGCAGGTAAATAAACTGACAGGGAATGTATGGGTAAGGTAATACGCCGATGAATGACGGAGGAAGGGAGGGAGACTGCCAGATCCCAGTGAAAATTGTAAATCAAAGCTGAGGTCTGCGGCCCAGCTGGTCAGCATGTTTCAACATCTGTTAAGACAGATGTTTGTACAGTAGAACTCAGCAGGATTTCTCTGACTTTGGTAAAGGGGGCTGATTTGTTGGAATGGATGGTGAGAGGTAAGGGATAAGGGATAAGGTGCTCAGACAAAGGTGCTCAGACATCTGGAAGGAGTGCTGAGTAGCATAGCAACTCCTTCACACTGAAAAGAGCCAGTTAAGATAGTTCCGACATCTAAACTGTCGCCACTGTGGAGGCATTCCAGGCATGTAAAACTAGGAGGAGACCCCAAGGTAGCACCAGAAGGTGCTGGAGGGATTATAAATCCCATCTGGACTGGGGATGTCTTGGGGTCCCCAAGGAGAAGCTGAGGAAGTAGCTAGAGAGAGGGGTGTCTGGGGTTTTTTGTTCAGCCTGCTACCACCACAAACCCAGACTGGGATAGTCTGAAAATGAATGGATGGATCAAGCATAGAATAAAATTGAATTCACTAAAATGACAGTAGTGTAGTGTGTTGTTTGTACATGTGAAGTACACTGACACAGCATGTTAAATTTAAAATGACTTTAAAGTGCTGAATCTCACCTTTAATTTGTGGGTGCTTCATATATTTCCATATCAGATGGACAGAGTGGGAACTGGCCTGACATCAGTGTTCAACCTTGAATATGGACTACACTATAAACACCAAGTGCAAGGATTTCATATAAACACACATATCACTGAACCAATGTAAGAGCAACTATTTTGCACAAAAGCCACAAATCTGCTCTGCTTTGTCTTAAAATGCGTATTTTTTTTTTTTACCTCTAAATAATATTTGTAATAACTTGGTTTATTATTTCTGCATTCTTTGCATTCATTTCAGATAATTTGGCCCTGGGAGAACCATCAGACTATGACAGTTACTAGATTATGTAGTTATTTACTTCCAAACTGATGACACGTGTGTAAGGGTTCTTTCAAATGAAAATCAAAGAGTCTGGGTCTAACACAGAGTTCAGAGATTGATGTATGAGTCATAACCCAATCCCCATATTCACAAAGGTCTTTGATGTGCTGAGGTCTGGGGACCAAAATAAATTCACAGTCATGTTTCTGGAATCATCTTGAAGTGATGGCAAATTATCATGCTGGAGGTTCCAATTAGACATGAGACAAAGGCTGGATTCTGAGGAGAAAGCAATGCTTAGGAGCACTCCAATTTTCAAATGATGCTCCATTAATACTAACTGGTTTAATGTAAGCCAAGAGATCTATGCTAAGTCCTGACAAGACCAGCATCAGCCTAAACTTTTGACATCAAGCTAGAATCATGGACTGTTTGCAGCAAATGAAAAGTGTTTATCTTCTGCGGATCATGTGCTCAGTGAATTACAGAGAACTCTAGCCACTATACTTTCAAGATCACCACATCTTAGATCCCAGCACTAGAAACAAGCTACAAGTTAAATCAAAATGTAAATCTAATTTTATAACTTCTTATTCCTCATCCACTCTGATGTTTTCTGCCGTGCTTGCCATTTTTTATTGAGGAACTAGTAGAATCCAATGATGATTTCAAACTCACGCACAAAATTAAATTATACTACATTCTTTTCTGCAGTTATGCTGGTGCTCTACTTGAAGGTCACAATATTTGGGGGTGAAAGTTGAACTTTGGCAGCAGAAACTGGAGGAAAATCAGGGGTGTGTGGTTTGGTTGGTTTATGCAGCTAGGCAGAAGGGCATAGCCACATCCTCCACTGAAAATAATGTTGTAGTCTCACACTTGAGTGAAATCACTCTGATATCCAAGCAGTCACAGAAAGTAATCACAGTGGTTGAAGGAAGCATCCTAGGACTGGAAAGCCCCATGTTTGATCCAAAGGACAAGCCATGTTGAACAGCACCCATGAGAATTAAGCTCTCTGGCTGCTCCCTCTTTGTTCTGTATGCACACTGGCAGAGTAAATAGAAATGTGTAATTGACAGAATTAGCAGACACAATTGCCCCTCCTTTCCCGGTGTGGAGGAGAAACCTTGATAACCCTTCTTTGCTGCATTATGCTGTTTTATTTAAAGATAGACAGCGCTTGATGCATTTTGACAGGAGTCAAAGAGGGTTTGGGAGGGTGGTTTTTCTACCACAAGCATGACCGTCTTTTGTGAAACACAAAACCTCTGCATGAAAAACATTTAAAAACTTCTGCACATAATGGCAGTGAATAACCCCAGATTGTTTTATCATTTTTTTCTCTGGGTGAATGCAAAGATCTCTTCCTTAGATCTGAGACATACACTGGTTGGACATCTGGGATCATCTGGATGCATCGTCACTGATTCATCTCAGCTGGCCATCTCTACTTTCTGTTCTTCTCTGTACAGACACTTTTCAAAAACATACTGGTGTACATATATTTTTTTACGTTATCAAAGTAAAGATTCAGTTTCAAAGCCCTGAACTCTCTTGGAAATCAGTTGAGACATACATGAGTGGGTCCAAGGATTTGCTTCAAGTACGAGGAATGCCAGGACCACAGATGCAGCTTTTTCTTTTTTACTCACACAACAGTTATAGCGTTGATGATGACTTTCACCTGGTCTTGTCAGAGCAGTAATAGTTCCCACACTGTGACATGACTGCTGAGGTCAATGTAAATGGATTGAATTTGACCAGATGTTCTTCAGATTTCCTTCACTGAGAGGCAGACGGGGGGAGAATGAAACCCCTAAGGCTGATAATCCCTTGGTTTAAAGATTTATATAAGATCGTGTCAATTGTTTTATTATGATGAAAGACATTGTTAACATTCCTGTTGTGTTACCATCAAATGTGATCAGTTGTTTCCATCATAAACACAATCTCTTACTACCTGAATGCTGTAAGGATTTGATACCTTTCACAGTGGATAACATTACAGAAATCCATCATGTTTATAAATCTTGCTGTTTATTAGTTAGGACATCTAATTTGTTTCCAGTAGAAGTGTTTACAGATCCACATGGATCGATTTCCTTGTATATAGGTTACTGGCAGCAAGTTTGATATATTGATATAGTTGTACTAATTATGATAATTACTAATAATTATATTATAGAGCAACAATGCTCCATGACCTTAACCACAGGGTTATTATTGTAGATGTCATTGTTAAAGTAATCATTTCAACCCAAGCCAAACCGAGTCATGATTATTAACTAATCTAAACTATCTAAACCTGACCTTACTTTAACTGTAAGTGTTGTCACATCATAAAACAGATTTAGGATTTATTTAAAGTGATTTGTAACATTTTGGAAGGCACAGACAAATGATGCCTTCCTGAAATGTGTTATTCAAGAAGGCATGGACAGAACCAACCATATTTGGTTGTGTTACATTTAGAAAGATCTATTAGCAGAAATGGAATTTAATATACATAGGTATGCTTTCATTGGTGTATAATCAACTTATATTGGAATTGTAATGTTTTTGTTACCTTAGAATTAACCATTTTTATCTTAGTGTGGGTCGCCTTCTATGGATGCCATGTTGAACCACCATGTTTCTACAGTAGCCCAGAACACTGACTGTAGATTAGGGCCTTTTGCAGACACCATAGTTTCTCCTACACATATGCACACATTGGCATAATAACTTATTCTAACTCTAACCTTAACCCTAAGACACAGTCCCCATTTTTTTCCACTTATTTAAGTTTAAATTATTTTATCCACACTGACAGTATTATATTGTGTATTATCCTGTTACAACTGTTTATGGAAACTGTAAGATGCTATTCACAAGTTTCCCTAAATTTTAACCTGACACATTTGGTACTGGAAACACTGGGCTCTCAGCAAGGCTTTATTTAAAATAATGTTTCTGAAAATGCCTGCACAATACAGCACAGCACAGCACAGCACAGATCTCTCTCTCTCACTCACACACACACACACACACACACACACAAAAACACACACCTGCAAAGCTACAGCTAGTGCTCCATTCCCATTTCACCAGACCTCAAAGACAAATTCCCCACAGCCTTTCCCAAAAGAACTATCCATCTAATTTCTTGGTTCTTCTCCTTCTTGCAGATGGGGTGGGTCAGTCAATGCTTCTATTTTTTTAATCATAAATTATTCACAAACACAATAACCAAATGTTTCTCTCTAACACATCTAAATGCTCTTCCTACATGTCCATCTTATCTTTTTCACTGCTCTCACTCATCACCACATCCAGAATTTCGAGACTTTATTCTTCACATTGTTCAGCTCACTAACATCAAATCACCTGTGCAGAATATTTCTCTGTTATATCTAAATGAACATCGATGGCCTGATTTTTTAATTGAATTGGATTAAAACGTTGTGTTCAATTATCCTGGGATAATTTGTTTCTAATAATACAAATGATCACTGTTTTTGGGAAACAGGAAGTTTTTGGGCATAAAACTTTCTGTCTAAGTTTTCAAGAAGTTCTTCTGTCTAAGCACTTTTTTATATTCATAATTAATACTAATCTAGTTGAATATTGGTCTCTAATTGTTGTATTTTATGTTTTTGTATTTAATTTTATGTAATTATATACCAGTGGTTCTGAATTTTGAACTTACTGTTGTGCAAATACAAAATGCATGTACTTTGAGTTTTTGGACAAAAACTACACAAGGCTCATCTGCAACAATGACAGTTACCCCAAAATATGTTTCGTCAATGAGCATCTCCTGTTTTTCTTCTTTCTTTTCCTTGCCAGAAATCTGTCCATCTGGTAATTTACATGCCATGTAGCGGTAGCTGGTTATTGATAAAGATGTGTAAAACATTTCTCCTCTGGAAAAACAGTTTCCATGTTCATGTCCATGTGTAATATAACAGCAACCCAAAAAAGTGTTTTAAACACCATATTTGCTCCATTGTTATGGCTCAATAGAGAACTCACATTGGGCCTTCAAACAACATTCTGCCTCTGGCCTCTGAGAGGTTAACATGATTAACCTTCTGTTGATAGCTGGAAACACCAGAGCCAAGAGTCCATGCGTTCAAAGCCTGACTACAGCCCTGCTGGCTCTTAAAGGGAGAAGAATGCTGGAAGGAATCCAAGTATCATCCTTCCTCTTACCTGTCATAGAAGTCTTCTCTGTAGTAATCATAGTCAAACTCATAGCCACTAGGGAAAAAACACAGAAGAACATGATTGGTTGTATAAAGAAACGCGATACAATGCTTTTCATAACACAAGCATGAAACCACATTTAAAACAACACATGGGAACAAAAGCTTTTTGGGGTTTCCACGCAGTTTATAGTTGCATATAGCCGACAAATGAAAAAATACAATTGCATAAAAGAGGCAATAATTACAAACTCTGTGGGAGAGACAAAGAAACCACAACATACTTCATCTCACCCCAAGAGACAGAAAGAGAAAAATGAAAATGACAAAGACAAAAAAATTAACTGGCAACAGAAACGGGATACTCGAGAATGATGTTTAATGTTTACTGACACATTTTACAGTTGCTATTAGAATGCTTTTAGCAAACATGTCCTGAATATATATACACTAGAAACAAGAGGGGAGTCAGAGGTCCGGTAAACTTTATGTAGCTGTGAAGTATGTACAAATAAATACTTTATACTTATATTGCTTTATAAAATATACTTTAGTGATATTTGTTATATTTAAATTGATACAGATGAATCAAATTAAGTAACTAAAACCAACTAACTAACTAAACTAAGCACTTTTAGTTCATAGTTTTGTTTTCATGCCCTGCAACTTTATTTTTTTGATCTCATCAACCCCATTTCCAGCGGCAGCAGGCAACTGCTCTGATAAACACACTGTACGCTAAACAGCAGACAAAGTTAGAGACTTACTGGTGAGGTAAGTGGAACGGAGCTAAAAGGGGAGTTAATTTATCAGGTGGACACAATTGCGATGCCAAACGGAAGATAATGTTTCTCTATGTCTGCTGGATGTTTAAATATGCAACCTCTTGTTAACATGTCAGACAGTTATATAAACCTGGGATATGTGATTTGCTGTCAGCTATCTTTTATAGTTTTGTGGCCCCTAGATTAATGCAGCTTTAAAATATTCAGGGAATGCTTTTGAGGCAAAAACTATGAGGCCGTTGTTGTTTTGGGACTGTATTATAATGACATATGTTTTACATTCACTGTTTCTTATTTTTGTATATTTTGTCCACCTCATAATAATTAGCAGAAAAGAGCGGGTCAGTTGTTTATTTGAGTTTGAAGGTTTGAAGGTTTGAGCTGTAAACCCTTGTCAGGCCCAATACCGATACTGTTTTAAACGTTTAAACAACTGCCAGTCAGATTTTTTACCTTAATATTGCCTTTGATAGACATGAAAAGCTCATGAAACATCTTCAAACAACTGTGGGACACAAAAAGGTCTTTATTGAATCTCAGACTTATTATTTTTCTTTTTCAGGTTTAGCAGCTGTTTGAGGTAGAGTGACTCACCACACTTTTTCAATACAAGAAACACTCTGAAACTGATTACTACCATAACAACTATTATTTCATTAAAAGGGATGATTAACATGTCATGGGTAAAAAAACAGAGAAAGTAAAAGAAAAGAAAAATCCCAATTACAGCTACAATATAACACTTCTAAAAAAAAGTCTAAATATTCGTTTAAAAGTTAGATAGCCTTTAACTGATGAGGACTGAGATATTAAAATAGAAGCCTGAGACTTCTTCAGGGTGTTAATGTTAATAACACACCTACAGGTCTCGGCTTCTACCTTCAGGGTGTTGTTATCCAGTGTAGGTGGTTTGAAAGACCCTCTTTAATTAAAGTGGTTTAAATTGCAGTCCCACATGAGCACCTGTATTTGTTTTTGTGGCCACATTTGTGGGTGTAATATTCTCTTGTTGGCCGTCTAATATAGATCCTGGCCTTTCAAAGAACCTGTGCTTGTTTAGACGAGTCCTAAAATGCTCCAAGATCTGCTTAGAAATGTGACTGACAGGCTAACAATCAATCCAATAAATGGCAGTGTGTACCTGTAGAGAGAAGCTGCTGATCGCTTCAGGCCTTTGGGTCTGTTTGGCCTCGGTTCTCCTGCCATGTTAAGATCTGAAAAAAAAGAAAGAAAATAGAGGAGCAATTTATTTTTGTCTTTTTAAAAACTTTCAACTTGGTTAGCCATCCAATTAGGAATATCTGAAGCACCCTCAGAGCTCAAAAACTCTTTTATATTTAATAGAGTCGGATCCCAAAACATTTAGTGAAATATCTGTATGAATGAGACAGATTCAGAAAAAAACTGGCGGCTGTAGCTCAGGAAGTAGAGCCACTAATCAAACATTTGGCAGTTCGATCCTCGATTGCTCCTGCTGCATGTTGAAGTGTCCTTGGGCAAGATATTGAGGCCCAAATTGCTACAGATGCTGTAAGTCGGTGTGTGAATGTGAATGAAAGGATTAATTTCTGTTTGTGATGAACGCTTACCACCACTGTATGAATGTGTGTGAATGGGTGAATGTGGCATGAAGAGTAAAAGGGGTCAGAAGACTAGAAAGGCGCTATACAACTACACTCCATTTACCATTTATACAAGTGGAGTGTAGCTTATTGTAGAGAACTGTCTCTAAAGGTGGATGGTGTGTTGCCTTGTAACCTCCACTAGAGGAAGCTGTTGAGCCATTTTACAACATCTTCTCTATTCAGCCCACATTGCCCGTTGTCAGTAAAATCACCTGTTCAGCTATTCAGTTATTCAGTCAATCAGCTTGAGTGACATTGGCCTGTCAAGTTGCCATCTATAAAGAATGTGAGCAATCTGATTTCCAGCAGTACAGTGTGTGGTTTTTCCTCCCTTATTTGGGGTGATGACAAAAAAAAAAAAACAGCTTCACTTTACTCAAGTCAAGGAGGAATACCACATTAAAAGTAAATTCCCTGCATTACTTACTGTGTGGTACTGTGTGCTGTTGTGGGCTGTGGTGGTAATTGAAAATAAATGTGAATGAATGCCCAGTTCATGTTACTGTGGCATCATTGGGCAAAACAAGAGAGATTTGAGAAAAGCATGTGCTAGTTATTGTGCTGTGAAAACGTGACGGTAATAAAAGATTAGAAAAAAGCTATGTAATCTTAATTACACCAATTTATGATTAATGACGAATGAATGTTTGTTTGTTTATATGAAACAAGGGTCAGGACTAATGAAAAAAATCTGTATATATATTTGTGTCAATCTGTAATTATCTGTGCGTATAAAGAAGAGTGTGGAATCCCCCCAGGCTCCATTCTTGGACCTCTTCTGTTCAACATCTACATGCTCCCACTAGCTCAGGTTATAGAAAATGACATATCTCACCCTAATCATGTAGACGACACACAGTTTCATATAACAATATCACCAGACTATTGACCCATACAAGCACTGGTGCATCAAAAATATCAATTATTGGATGTGCCAACATTTTCTCTGGTTAAACAAAGATAAAACTGACTGTCTTTGAACTCAAAGTTCTCAGATCTGTCCAGTTCTCAGATCTTTGAACTGGCTTTCTGTGTGTTGAATAATTTACTTTAAAATACTGTTGGTTTATAAGGCACTGAATGGTTTTGGGCCAAAAATATATTTCTGATCTGCTGCTCCATTATGAACTCTCCAGATCTCTCAGATCATCTGGGACGAGTCAGCTTACTGTCCCCAGAGTCCAACTAAATATGGAGAAGCAGAATTCAGTTTTTATGCACCACATATCTAGAAACAAAGTCTAATTTCTTTTAAACCAGGGCTTAAGACTTTTCTGTATGCCACTGCACTTTATTAAGTATAATTTGGGACTTTTTATCTTGGATCTTTTATTCTACTGTTTATTCTATTTTTCATATTCTAATTTACCAGTTCAAGTTTCAAGTTTTATTCATCAGATACTCAAGATATCTCTGTGTATGCACTGAAATGCTTTTCCTTCAGGACTGTGCTTGACATAATAAAAAGATAAAATATTCAAAAATACAATATCTACAACAGGAAAATATATACAACAAAAGATATGGTAATATGTACAAACAATTAAATATTAAATATGGTGCAAATATTAAGGTGCAAATTTGAACCTTAATGTTAAAGCTTACCATTAAAGGGATGCAGGGGACGAGTGGAGGTCATTTGTCAACAAGATTAGAGGTGTAGTCTATTAGGGGCCCTGACAGTGTTCTTGTTCAGGATTTGAATGGCCTGAGGGAAGTAGCCCCGCTTTAGCCTCTCCATTCTGGCTCTGTTTGTTTTATGTTGCTTATGCCTTTAAGTCTTAATGTAAAGCACCATGAATTGGCTTGTTGTTCAAAAGTGGTACACAAATACATTTTCCTTATTGCCTTGCTTTGCTTTCTGTTAACATAGGAATAGTGAAAAAGTGTTGTTACTTGTGATGCCAAACATGAAGCGTTTTAAAAAAGGTTAGGCACAATAAGCTGTTACTTCAGGCTTAACCTTTTCAGAAGTCTTTCTGCAAAGTCGCATTGTTTTCTTTTGTACTTGTTCTTTTGTGTTATTATTTACAGACTAAAAAACAATTTAATTTAAATATGATTTAATTCCCCTGCTCAATAGCAACAGCTGCATGAACTTTGTTTAAAACTGTGAAAAAAAGCAGCACATTAGAGGTGATTACTACTTTGTGTTTTGTGTGACTATTATGATTCATTTGTGTTTTGTTTCCACCCCACACATGTGGGTGGAAAGTTAATAGCTGCTCTGTGCTCATACAAGGAAACATACATGCACCTATGATTCATCCAGTCATCCACTCTATAAACCGCTTATAAGTCTCTGGGGGCTGGAGAACATCCCAGCATGCATTGGATCAGAGGCAGGGAACACTTTGGCTCAAAATTCAAAATCAAATGGCAATCTTAAGTTTCCAGTTTACTTAACCTGTATGTCTTTGGATTGTGGGAAGAAACTAGAGCACAGACATGGGGAGAAAATTAAAACTCCACACCGAAAAAGTAGAGTCAGCAGGCACATTTGAACCCAGGACTGCAGTAAACACTGAGTCATTGTGCCACCTGTCATGAATCAGGACAAAATGAGCAACACAAGAATTTCCTGGAATTCAATGTAATGAATCCCACACTGCATGTAATGTTGATTATGTGATGTATATGTGATTATGCCCTATAATCTTCATGCGGAATGCATTTTGGCATAGGATTGGAATAGAAATTGCTTATGCGCGGGCAATGATTGTCATTGATACCTATACACTCACATACCAAACACTCAGCCAGTGTAGGGATCTTAACCTTACCACCCTTGAAACATTCGAAACCACTGGACTTCAAGTGTAAAGCCACCGTTTCAAGATGACCGTCACCAATTCAGTATCCACAAAATATGGCCACATCTCCCCTTCTGTTGCTGAGTTATGGCGTTGAATAATGGGCAGCAAAGTGTTTTTGATGAACATTATGATATTCACAGGGATGTTTACCTACTGGATATGAAATTTCATCATTTCATCATTTCATCACCATTAAACATTTCTGTGAAATGTTGTCATGAATAGCGTAAAAAATGTGTTTTGAGAGGTCACACTGACCTTCACCAAATACTAATCAGTTCATCTTTTAGTCTAAGTGGACAGGTGAGGTAATGAAATTCCCTCTGGGAGGTCACAATGGCACCTTTATTTGAAAGTTGATTATTTATCATCTGTACACACACACACATCATGATCAACGCTGCCTGATAATGGCCCGAGTATCCATCCACCCAGACCTGATTGTCTCGAGTCCTATGGCCCTTGAATGCCTCTAGTCGAGTCTATACTGTAGCTACAACTCTTAGGTACAGTACAGATGTTTCTATTGCCATACTAAACTATGATTCAAGTGGCTGCTTTAAAAATGTCAGTATCTTGACACAAAATATTTTATAACTTCATAACAACATATATAACTACATGATGAAACATTTAACAGTAAATAAAAACATGATGTTAAAATGCATATCAAATTCAGAGTCATTCAAAAGGCTAATAGTGTTTGAAATTCCTTTAAACATAAAGCAAGATGATGGAAGTTTTGGAAGGGAAGCAGAGGAAGTAGTGAGGATAATAAAAGGATGGACAGACGGGAAGAAGATGGAAAGTGAGTTTTCAGCAGCCAGAGGCTGAAGATTCAAGCCTGTTAACTTCACCGTGAAGGGGAATGTGTGTGTATGTGTGTGTGTGTGTGTATGTGTTTGAGGCAGTGATCCAGAAATCTGACCGCAGCCAGGTGTGGAAATGGCAGAAGTCCAGTTGTTTGCAAGTGGACACACATACACACCTGCCACCACCATCAACCCCTCCCAACCTCCCAACCCCCCAACCCCACACACACACGCACAATAATTCAAGCTATTGACCCTACCCTTTATGACCTAGAGAAAAGACAACCCCCCCCCCCCCCCCCCCCCC
>NW_023339740.1:25860910-25870002 GCF_004916995.1 Morone saxatilis | reverse complement strand
CACACACACACACACAGTCCACCTACTGCTCCATATGCCTCAGTGACTTTACTCTCTTCTCCTGCAGGGTAAAAGTCCCTGAACGCAGCACACACACACAAACATACTTTATCGACTCTCCCAACGTCTCTCTGAGCAGAAAGTCATTTCAGTCTGTCCAAAAACACTTCACGCCACTTCCTTGCAGATCAAGAAATTGGAAGCTGTCAGCTCCTGTTAGCAGTTTGTTAAGCAGTTTGTGAATCAATTGTCCCCTCAGCTGCTGTCATTATTTCAGAGTTCTCAGGTTTGTTATCTTTATGTTTTCACCAAGCAAACATCAAGAAGTGCCCAGATACAATACAATACTAACTGTATTGGGTCAAAATTAAAAATGTGTGACTAAGTGTGACTATATTCCATGTTGTGCAGTATTATTGAATTTTCAGTAGCTCGTCTCTTGTCTGTTTTTTTTAAAAATCCCTCCAGATCTGTTGGTGGGTGGTCCAACCAGCAGTTAAACAGGGGCGAATGCTTTTGTTCACCTTTGCAAATTTTCCCCATTAACCGTTACTGTCTAGTTAGAAACTGAACTTCCAATCTAACTGTCAGCCCCCCTGGTTAACTTAGGTAACTGCCATTTACCTTGGCAAACTGTTACGAGCTAACTAGAATGCACCTGTCACAGTAGCTCAAAAACTAGCAAGTAGTTACTCTGTCACCAAATTTTGAGCTCCACCTGTTTCATGAGGACATGCCAATTAATTTCTTGGCAGAAACTAGAGTTTTTGCCCGGTAGTGCAGGGAGCAATGTTTTTTACAAGTGGGTCCCCGTTTTGTTCGCATGATGCAGGCACTGTGGCTCACAGGTGAAACAACTCACATCCTGTTATTGGTTTTATGCTGTTCCACTGATAGAAAGCTGTTGGTGGTAATGCACCAAAAATTATAGCACTGAGTTAACCAAGAAAATATATAAAAAAGGGAAGACATATAGTCGACCTAAAATATACACACACACAAACACTGAATGTAAGCATAGTTTCATTTGTTTACCAGAACACTGTTCACTGTTGCCTGATTGTTTTAGGATTGATTTTGAGATGTTACCAATGACGTTTAGGACATTTAATGTCATGGCTCGAGATCATACGCAGAAGAATTGCTCTTAGTTTACCAATCTGAGTTACCCCAATGCCCTCTGACAGGAAGTTTTGCGGTATGTGTTAAAACGGTTTAAACTCAATGTCATCCCACTAAAGCAGGGATGACTGGACAGCTAAAAAGAGGGAAATGGTACAGAGACAAGTTAAGGGAGGAAATAGTGTGGTAGCTAAGTGGTACATAGAAAAAGAATTTCATATGATCCCCATGGCAACACACACACACACAAAAGCTGTAGTGGGGCAGAGAGCATCACTTAGCAGGCCCTTAGCTGTCACAGCTTTATCCCACATTGCACACACACACACACACACACACACAGTAATACTGGGTATATTTCCCAGAAGGCTCCATCTGTGTGTGTGTGTGTGTTGACAAGTATTTGTAAGATAGCAATTAACCCTACAACCCAGAACACACACTAAGATGCACACACTTTCACACACACACACACACACACACACACACAGTTTCAGTTATATTCATTCATATATTTTCTCTTTCTCACACACAGACTGCACTGAGAGAGACTATTAAAGAAATGTGCTTGCAGCTCTGCAGTGACTGAACATAAACCAGTGGAGTTCTTCACACCAGCTCACTGACAGCTCGTCCCTTCCTGCTCCGCTGAGGGAACCGACAGAAGAAGAAAAACACTCCAGCAGCTTAAAGGCACACTCCGCTCAACTCTGATTTCCCCTCTGATATTTTATTGCACAGTAACACAGAGGTATGATTGGAGAGAAATGGCATATGTAAACACTCAAGAAGAAAATGGATGTAATGGTGCTCAGAGGTCACCAAGAGTGTATGTTCTGAAGACATTAAAGGTCCAGTGTGTATACATTCAAAAGGATTTATTGCCAGAAATGAAATATCCTTAGAATGAGTTGTTTTTATGTAGCGTGGGAGCGGGTCCTCTTCTACGAAGTCTGCCATGTTGAACTGCTGTGTTTTCTACAGTAGCCAGCAAACAACAGTTTTTCGGCCACTATAGTTTCTCCTTTAAGCTTGGAAAGAGAGGGTGAGGCGAAGGTGTTGCAGTCTGCATCTTCACCACTAGATGCCACTGAATCCTACACACTGGTCCTTTAATCAATCAACTCAAGATTTTTTTTTTACAACCATTCATCAAGCAGCAATGGCATTTTGCCACAAGTCTTACAAATTATGGACATCTTGCAGGAAGCATTGTGATGTTCTCACAGGGCTGCTACTGTAAGTGATAATGTGTGGAAGTCAGAGTTTGTAATGACTGTGTAATGTGTCTGATATCAGAGTCCTCAGTTTCTGTCTCGCCTCATGTTCAGCTTTTTATTTTCCAAAAAATGTAAGAGAAGCTTAACCAAACACATTCCATGAACAAACGCATCTTGTCACGGGTGCCCTGAATTAAACTCATAATCCCAGTGTGCCTACTAGTATGGCATTGATGTAAAATGTTTTCTGATAAAACAGTGCACCAGATACATTCTGAGGCTTTTAATGCTCGGCTCTGATCTTTAAATGTGACACCTTAGTGCTTTACCTGGAGGGAACAGGCCTGACAACTCAAAGACTCAAAGTCTGACAATAAGCTTACGCTCACAAGTAAATGTTGATCTTGTGACATAAACCACCTGAAAGCCAAGCATAATGCACACTCCATTTTCCATGCCAAAAATACACTCTTATTATTTACATTTCAGGTAGGAAAATAGGTAGGTTTGTGGGTAAATTCTCTCAGTTACCTTCCACAACCACTTTGGCCATCATATTTTTAATTCCGTTTTGAGCTGTAATTCACGCAGCGTCATGTACTCACCCAGCGTCTGTCCGGCCAGCACCCTGCCGTTCTCCCCGATCACGGCCCCCCTTGCGTGCCTTTCACTGGCGTACTGGACGAAAGCGTAGCCCTTGTGCACAGAGCAGCCCAGCACCCGGCCATACTTAGAGAAGATGCTCTCCACGTCCGACTTCTTCACCACCGCTGTGTTCAGGTTGCCAATAAACACCCTGGAGTTGATGGACTTTGGATCTGTCTTGTTGGTCACATTACTGGTCTGGACTTTCAGCGACATGCTGCAGAGACGGGCGAAGCAGGCGACTGACAAATGGATGGAATGGGAGGGAGAAACGCAGAGAGATGGGGATCTGAAGAGAATAAAAGAGAAAAGATAACTGGTATTAGTCACACAAGACAGATAATGAAGGACACACAACAACAAAAAAAACCCAACAAAAGATCACCAAACCAGCAGTAATGTTCTTTACTGAGTGTTCATTCAATGTTCATACAGACTTTAAGACCTTGGTCAAGTTGTGCTTTTTTGTAAGAAATCAGAAATTAGAACAAAGTTATTGTGGGCTTGGACATGAACTGAAATAATCCAATAAAAAGAAAATCTGAATTAACTTTATTCTAACGTTCCATAGTAAGTCATGCTGCACTTTACTGCATGTTGTAGTATTTTAATTAATGCTAAAATCATCTATCTACTGCCACAGAATCCTGGGATCTTTCTGCTGTCACACCACAAATGAAGCACAGTTAATATGGACATACAGCTCTCAAGCAATAAAATTCACAAATTTCTACAGCACATGAAGGCACCAGAACACAAACCTCACTTCTAATACTCAAAGAGCAGCTTGCAGCATTTGTTTTTACATTAACTATAGTAAACCCTGGTACAATCCTGGAATATCAAAAAAACTATTCATGAATGAACTCTTTAACTAATCAGCAAGCTTCAAAGCAGATATACAATACACCTTATAACTTAAGTACCATCTTCACCTTGTCTTGTACCTTAGTGAGACATTAAGTGTTCCTCCAAATAAGCAGTCACACACAACCATGACACTCTGATTTTATGACTCAACTCATTACTAATAGAAGTTCCTAAATTAAACTCTTTGTAATAAAGCCTAAAGAAAAACACTGAATGGGTGAGTGGCAGTAGACCAAACCACCACTGCTTCATCACATGAGGAGAGCTCAATCGATCACAGAGCAGAATTTGAAAACCAAATGTCGTTTTTATCCCTATACTCGCTATGTGACGATTCCCTTCTTCCACCTAACTAATGAGCACAAGCTGAGAGAACACGAGGAGAAGGAAAAATATAGAGGAGAGGAGGAGTGGAGGAGGGGAAAAGAGAAGGGGAGATCAGAAAGGAAATAAAAGCTAAGGAATGACAGAAGAGGCTGAATTAAATTCTACTTTGTAATGAATTAACAAAATGATTCAATTTTGGTCACAATTGTTATATTACTCAAAATGACTTGTATCCTACACTCACAGTTTCGGACTTATTAACATTCACTGGGTGAATAAATGATATAAATCACTGTAAAAAATATGTGTTGGTTATTGTTAATACTCCATTCTTAAAAAGTTTCCAAGCTATATGATTTTGATATATGGCTTAATGTACATTATATAAGTGGGGATCACCAAAGACCTGAGGTGTATTTGAAAAAAACATTGCATTTATGAGTTAATCATCTCATATTTCTCTTGGGACCTCTTAAGGGATACCAACCCCCAGGTTGGGATAGGCCTGGGCAGTAAAACAGTAGTGATATGCATCAGTAATAGACACTTTGTCAATAGCAATAACAAAATCGTTCGATAGAACATTGATAGTTTCACTAAAATGCATTAAATTGTCATGACATAATGAATGTGTCCTGGCTCATAAACAACCTATCATTCCCTTGATAATGGAGTGTGTACCACATGACAATCAGAACGAGTGTTAATAGTGACACAGGGTGTTTGACCTCTCAGAGATGATAAACTGTTTTTTTCCCTACTGTGCTGTTAAATGTGACATCTTATCTCAGATACACACTAAGCAAACAGAGTGGCTAACAATTCAAGCCCTGGCTGCCATGGGATGCTGCAGAACTGATGACAGTGCTCCAGAACAAAGCAGGCAGAGTAAGGTGATCTCAGGCAGGGAGCCCAACACCCGATGAAGGCCTTACAGCTCTCAGGCTGACTCAGATTTTTACAGGCTGCTGAAAAGCTCCAGGGGATTATGTCTCACTTGAAACATGTTTCATGACTACTTCATTTTTATCTGGCGTTCAAATATAAACTTGGCATTTACAGAAAGCTAAGAGAGTCATGTAAATGAGTGAATGACTCATCTCAACTACTGATTGTACAGTAATGGGAGCGAAGTCTGACAGATGAGTCAGCAGAGAGGAGATGGAACAACTTGTGGTTTGTTGTTCTGTCAACAATGTCCCAAAGCAACAGCACTTCAAGAGACAGAAAACAGCACTGAGTATTACCAGTTACCAGTTTCCAGGCCCACACATCACATGCAAACATTTTTATTATGTATTTTTCTTCTTTCCTCTTTAGTTCCCCATTCTAAATGGTCCATTTCATTGCTGAATCCCTTTTTTATCCTCTAGTGGGTGGGGACCGGCACATGTCTCCCAGAGCTTTACAACTTGGAACTTGACTTGGACCTGACTGCTCTGAGACTTCCATCTTGACTTCAAGACTTTTGACTTAACTGACAGACTGGAGACATGACTTGAATGTGTTATGTTTACATTCAGTGTTACTCACCAGAACACACTGTATATCCTTGAGGTCTAACAAATGTTTTGAAGGCATTTCCTACCTCATAAAACATTTGCAAATTAGAGTTTTTAAGTATTTTAAAGGCCCACTGTGTAGGATTTTGTGGCATGTAGTGGTAAAGTTACAGATTGCAACTAACGACTTGGCAATGAAAACGGACTGTGACGCGTGTAAGAGACACTACAGTGGCCATGAAACTCCAGAAAAAGCCATATCTAAAGCCAGTGTTTGGTTTGTCCGTTCTGGTCTACTGTAGAAACATGGCAGTTTAACATGGCAGACTCCATGAAAGGCAATCCAAAAACAACACATCTCATTCTAAGGTAACAAAAACACAACGATTACTATATTCAGATGATTATTCACAAATGAAAACGTACCTATGAATATAAAATTTAATTTCTGACAATAGATCCTCCTAAAAAAACAACACGCACACTTCAATGCTAACTCAGTCGCTGTCTTCTTTTTCTCTGCTTTTGCTGTCACATCAAAACATGTCTTGGGATGTTATTGTCCTTGTTAATCAGTGGAATAGTGTGTATTGCCTCACTCACTTGAGCGTGTGTGCCATTTTCGTGCGTGTGCATGGTTAACTAAACAGAATCCAGTCACAGAAAAAAAACTCCATGGGGAACCTTTAACTGAGTGGGAGTAACATAGACTACATGGAGAGAGTTGCTTCCTTATAGTGACAATTAATTGGTTTTCTTTGAAAATTAGCTTTCAAGCTGAAACGAACACAGCAGGATCAAAAACAGTTTTAAGCTTCAGTTTCATTAAATCACTGGAGAATCACTGTTCCTTATTTGTCTGTCCCTTTTTGCTGAGCAACTCTGAAACTTAGATGAAACTGAACTCAAACATAAGCACTTACATAACTACTGTAAAACATCACAGCACATCTCAGTTAAGAAAAAAGGGCAATAACTTCACTGTAAAATATATTATTGTACTTTTACAGTAAATTACTGGTTAATAATTGCATTAAATTCACAGTAGTATACGGTAATTATTGTACTGTAATATAGATGAAAATCCTTGTATGTATTATGTTTCTACAGAAACAAGTGACAAAATTATTGTAAAAATACAACAATATCATGTTGTAATAATCATCTGTAGTTAGTGTCAAATATATACATATATATGCATATGTATATATAACTCTACATAAACTACAACCAAAGAACACTTAACAACAAAAGCAACTCACATTTTATATGCAGTTTAAAAAGCAGAAAAAACAATGTGTGTGGGGGAATATTCACAATACATGCAATACAAAACAAAGTCTAGATTCAAATTAAAACAGACAAATCCACAAAATACACCACACACACATAAACTGCCCAAGTTGATTTCGTATTGATTTTTTTTTTTTAGAACGATTACAGAAACAAACTTTTATGCTCTTCTGGCACTTTATCCGTCCTCCCCCTTTTCTACTCCTTGCTCTCTTTTTTCAATCACGCTTCTCTGTGCTGGACCATCGGCTGTCCTGAGACCTCTCTCTCTCCCCTGGCTGCCCCCTGCCTCTTCCCAGATATTTTGCATCTGGATCTTTGTCTTCCAGGAGATTCAGCCTCTAATCTTTGACTCTTTCTCTCCCTTGTGTGCATGCTGTCCTTGTCTCTCTCTCCCTCTGTGTGTGACTGACTCTTCGTGAGTGGTGTGCTTGAGCTTTGCTCTTGTGTGTGTGTGTAGACTGTCCTCTTACACGTCTTTTTTGATCTCATATTCTGTACACATAACATGTATGCCTGTCCTCAGAGTGGTGTCCTTCTACTGTTTCCTTCTTAAGGTTTCTTTCATGTTTCCCTGTTAAAGTAATTTTTTGGTGGAAGTTTCCTTATCTGAATTAACGGTGCAAAGAAAAAAGGTTGATGTACAGATTGTAAAGCCCTTCAGGCAAATTTATAATTTGTGATTCTGATAAAATGTATTTGATATTCTTAATCTCTCTTACACACTTCATGGCCAAAAGTACGTGCACACCCAAACATTTCACCTATATAACACTGATGTGGGCATTAATATGCAGCTCCCACTCTTCTGGTTTCAGGCTTTCCACCAGATTCCGGAACTTGCCTGCAGGGATTTGTTCCCATTCAGCCACAAAAGCATTAGTGGGGTTGGACAAGGATGTTGGGTGATAAGGTCTGGCTCACAGTCGGCATTCCTGTTTATCCCAAATGTGTTGGATAGAGTTAAGATCAGATCAGATCAGATCATATACTGTGCAGGCCATTCAAGTTCACAATAAACCGTGAAAACCATTTCTTAATGGACCTGACTTTGTGCACGGGGCATTATCAAGTTTGAAACAGGAAAGGACCTTCCTGAAACTGTTGCAATAATGTTAAAAGCATGCCGTTGTCTAAAATATCATTTCAGGTTTAGATTTCCCTTTATTTGAACTACACTAAAGGGCCCAAACCTTGAAAAGGTTTTGGTCATATAGTGCAACCTTTTAGAGTTGTGACCCCCAAAATATTCAGGTTGGTGCTCTCCACAACCATTGACGACCCACAGAAATTATTTCTCAAACCCCCTTGGGGTCCTGAAAACCACTGCTATAGTGTATCTGTCTTTGTTACTGCATTTCTGTTTGTGCTTAGTTCCTCTTCTCTCCCTCTCTCTTTCTCGCTGTGTCTCTCTCTCTCTTTCTCTCCCTTATTAGAAATATCCAGCAGTGAGTCTGGGTTCCAGGAGGGAAGAAATATTTATGATTCAGCACTGCTGACTGTGTGTGTGTGTGTGTGTGTGTGTGTGTGTGTTTGTATAGGTGTGTGTGTATTATAGGGAAAGACAGTTTGGTTTTCAGGCCTGCATCTTAAGAAAAGTTAAAGGTTAAAAAGTCAAGTTAAAGCAACTTTCTTTGTATGTGTGTGTGATTTGTTGATCTCTGGTCCTTTCAAGTTGACCTCCGGTGACAGAGCCATCTTGAATCTGATTGGTCAAACTTTAATGAATCAAATTGAGCTGTTGTTTCAGAGGTCCACATTTAGTGGACAGCAGAATAGTGTTGATCCAGCCGTGTGTGTGTGTTTGTGTCCAGGAAGAGAAAGTGAGTATGAATGTATCCAATTTTTGTGTGTCTAAACATGTACAAGAGGAGGAAACGGCTTACATTGTGCTGAATGCACGCACACATACACACACAGGGAGTTGCAGGCTGGCATTATCCAGGTTCTACATAAAGAGTTGTTTATGCATCGTTGCACGTTCTGTAGGATGCTGTGTCTCATACACACAAATAGAGCAGGAGTTTGTCTACATCAGAATCAGAAATCAGAATCAGAATCAGAAATACTTTAATAATCCCAGGGGGAAATTACTTTCGTTACAACTCCAAAT
>NW_023339740.1:25857017-25860796 GCF_004916995.1 Morone saxatilis | reverse complement strand
ATCACAAAAGGATAGCATTTATTGTAACAGTTCAGAACTATTCAAGGGTTGATCTTTCTTGCTTCTACTGTAGTCAGCTACATAACATTTTTAAACTTTCAGTTTTAAGTGGGTTACAGTTCCTATGGTCTAGAAGGTTGCTTACGTAACCCTTTTACATAAAGGCTTTAGAATAGCCGACCTTAACAATTATAGGCCTATTTCTAAACTATAATGCCAAGAAAAAGTACAAGAATCCCTGGTTTTACAGAACAGCAAAGCACTGGTCCTGCCACCACTCTTGTTATTTCCAACTTTTCAAATATGCACCCTGGTCAGTGGCCCTTTATTTCAAAATATGACGTAGCTGCCCCAATATCTGGATGCACAGGCCTTCATGGTCAAGTTACCAACAATAAATATGTAACATCCGGTTATACTTTCAAAATAACGATTGCGTGGTTAATGTTTTTTCAAAGTTTCTTTAGGTTTTGGCACAAAAACTACTTGGTTAGGATTAGCCAAAAAAGTACTTGGATAGAATGGTTTCTCAGGGGACATAAACAGCAGTCTCCTGGGTTAAAGTCCTGTGTTTATTTGAGCCATCAAGCTACCACTGTAAATGGGTGTAATATGCATCTTTATGCTGATGATACTGTTTTGTACTATAATGAAGATTCTGTACTTTATTCTATTAAACGCCTTCAGTGCTTTGTTAATTTACAACTAACACTCAATAACCCTAAATTAGTCCCTAAGTCAGATCAAAATAATTCATGTAGTTCACCAGAGACAAAGGCACAGAGTAAAAGAATCCTGGAATTTCAATCAAAGGTAACTTTTAAATATCATGTGACTAAACTGAGGAGAACAATAAGGGAAAAAAACTTCCTCTGCATTGTAGAAGACCACTTATTGAGGCAACTTTCCTATCAGTCTTGGATTAGGGTGACATTTTATACGTACGTGCTTCAGTTGTGACTCTGAAACCATTGGATGCTGTCTATCACTCTGCACTAGATTTATTACTGCTAATAATTATAATTCTCATCATTGTGACCCATATGCTATGGTTGGGTGTCCCTCTCTCTGCAAGATGTGATAGACACTGTGTTTATTTTATTTTGTAACGGCATTCCTGTTTATTTCTACCCTATTACATTACTTTATTGCTGCCTTTAAATGTGGGCACTTATCGAACACGATCAAAGCATTGGATGGCAGGTGCCAGCTGTTTTTACTGAGCTTGGAAAATCCTTTTTTTCTTACGGTGAACCGGCAACCCGTAATAACATGCAGAACAAGCTAAAGCTAACATCATTTCCATCCTTAGGGCAATTACATTTTTTAACGTCATCTTGTTTCACTCCTAGTTGTTCATGTTTTAGCTGGTTTTATGGTTTTACTAAATGGCTTTATTTTTACTTTCATTATCATTTATTCTACTTTTCTAATTTGTGTTTCTTGGTACCTAGGATATTTTTTTCAGTTTAATATTTTTATGCTATTGTACATTAACTTTTACCTCTGTATTATCAAGTTAAAATATTTTGAAGTTGAAGTTGAGGTTAAATGAATGAAGGAGTGACTGCTTTATGATCAGGCTTATTTTAAGCCATAGTATCAATGGGCTGTCAGTATTAATCAAGCTTCACATCCAGATGAGTGTTAAATGTTATCACTGTAAAGTCCAATTCTCCATTGTCCATAGAAAACAGCCTTTGGTTAGTGGCTCTGCACTAACAGAGAGAAAATGTTAAAACCCAATGATCTCATGCTCTATAAGCAAATATGCTTTAAAAGCTTCCTCCTTTAGGGTTTCATGGTTTTATGATGCATGCATACATTAGCATAAAACAGGATAAAGCTTGTAAGCCCTATACATGTAAATGAATCAGAGAGCTGACTGTGTGGTTTTAATGTACATTTTAGCTTTTAAACTCAAATTAGCTCAATTACCATCAAGACTTAAATCTTCCCAGAAAATATGTGTGTGTTTTTTTTAAAAACACAAACTACTTGTAAGATAATATTTTAAGATAACAATTCCACTCCTAAATAGAACAAGTATAAGACTTACTCCTGTAATCTTGTATGAAACTAAAGAAAAGTGGATAGGATAGGAAAACATACTGAACTTTGTCTAACTATAAGTATGTGCCACCATAATAATTATAGACGTTTACAGTGTTTGATTATAATAAAAAAAGCATTAACTTAATAACTGTGGTTAATAATCAAAGCAGGACACAAATGAATTAAGGGACGGATTAAGGACAGGCAGTAAATGTAAAAAGAATAACAAATTTATTTTGTGATTCCATTTATTGTCAAATTTTATTATCTAGTGATAAAGAAAAGTCGTGATGACCTGACCTGATGCTCAGAGTCTGGACAAAACCAATCAGCTTAGGTGCCCTTGACCAATCACCAACACCATGCAGTTGAATCTGACCTTGTGCACTCTCCAGCACAGATCAATGAAGTCGACCAATATCACTGCAGATAGTTGTGGTACCCACTTATTCTCTGCTCTGGTGTGTGTGTGTGTAAGATTAGCATTCAGATAAGCTTTCCAGGTTTATCTATTACCATTTCTACCTTCTGAGTCCTGCTTTTAGAAAATAACTAGTAGCTTTATGGGCCCAGCTTTACACTCAAATGAGCTTCAGTTCCTGGGTTTTAAATTGAGCTAAAATTGCTCTGTGGACAACCAATATCTGTGTCTCTTGTGTATGTAGGATTAACAATTAAAGCTAACACCATAAATTACTGCACTGTGATTACACAGATTATACAAATGCTGCCCTCAGGCACTGTTGGAAATATCCTAATTATGACTTCAACATAAATGAACACCATGAGTGAGTAAACATGACACAAAGGTCATAGAAATCACAGATTATGTTGAGAAACTGATTTTCACATTGATCATTTGAATTATTTATAGTCTAATTGAAACATTAATTACTTTGTATAATGCAGATTTGATATTAAAGGTCATTATAACTTTCAGTTCCCATCTCATCAAAAACTATTTTGGGGCAAAGATTTGAGATTGAGAGAAAGATTTGATCCCAATTCAGTGTAAAATCAAACAAACAAAACTATTGCTATTCAATGTCAGGTTTTCTACTTAGCTGACTTCATCACTACTACTTAATTAAACATAAAACAAAATAATTGTGTGGGAGTGTTATTGGCTGATAGTAACAGTAATCCACATTTGACAAAAAGTAAATTACCATCAAACACAAAGAGAATTTGTGTTGCTTAAATTCTTAAGTAAAACATCTGCCAAACTCAGTGCCAAGTCAGCTTTCCAGGTGAATATCACACAGATTATGAAGAACAATAAATGCAGCAACACAGAAGAAAAGACTGGAAAGCTTCCACACACTTCAACTCCTTTCTGTGCCGCTTTATTGTATTTCTGTGACTTCTGCCTTTGGAAGATTAGGTTTAAAAGGCAAGCCTCTCCAAGGCTCATATATGAACATATGGTGAGATATTTTACATATTTATCCAGAAGAGAAATTAGGCCGTAAACACAGTCATGCTACACTGTCCTGTTTTTTGTTTGTCACCTGTTGTTGCAGTTGTATCTTTCTGTATTGCTTTAGTCTGTCCATGTTTAATTTATATCACTCTGTACTTTTTATTTATTTGTATCTGTACTGCATGCTACATACAGAACAATGCTGAAGGTTTAACATTTTAAAAGGTGCATTTGGAGTACTTTTCAAACCACTCTATTTCATTATATATACTACTGTACCGACCCCCCCCCCCCCCCCCCC
>NW_023339740.1:25849516-25856917 GCF_004916995.1 Morone saxatilis | reverse complement strand
CCAACATCAGTGGCTGACCTCACTAATATTTTTATGGCTATATCGAAGCAAATCCCAGCCAGGTTCCAAAATCTTGAAGAAAACCTGAACCCAGAGGTAGCTATTATCCTGCCATGTTTCCTAGACATTACTTTATACACAACAAATTTGCAAGAGCAAATACACGTAGAGGGAAACATAATGCAGAGTGAAGGGCGTTTTCTGTTAAAATAATAAGGAAATGTTGTTAATTAACGTACGTGGCAAGTCAATAATGTTGATATTGAACAGATCAGTAAAATGTTAATTGACAAGGTATTTCATTTGTTTTTTGCCAATGGTTTGGCCAATGCCCATGGTTTTGGAATGACATGTTTTGTGGTTTTGGAACCACATATTGGTGTAATGTTTGGGTGTCCACATAGTTTTGGCCATGTATTGTACATGTTCTAGCATCTAACCCTTACCTTAACCTAGTTCTAACCTTGACACTGAAGTTTTAACTCTCAAACAGCCTCTTAAGACACCTTGATGTGATGTCAAACATTTGATAAACAGAGTCTGGTTTCAGCATGATTGTATGGAGATCAAATGAATTCGCGACACTCTAGAAAAGAGCATCAGCTCAAGGACAACATTGTGTGCACTCACATATGCACACATTTGTGAATTATTTCACATGTATGCATGTGAAATATTTCATATATATTCATACCACACATTAAACTTTCACACATCGACATACAGAACCCCTTCGATGCTACTTGAAATTCTTTTAAACCCTCATTTCCACTCTGATCCATTTATGTTGCCCAAGACCCTCTGACACACGCACAAACACACAGAATTATTGCTTGAGGTAACAGCTGTAGCAAAAGGATAAACTCAGATCCATGAAACGCAAACAGACATACACACAGACACACAGACACACGGTTTCTTAGCTTGATGCATAACTGAAGAGTCGAGCTGGAAGCCCCCGAGCAAGGCTGTAGGCTGGATTGGCACACACACTCACACACATACTAGATACACAGCACACATAAACCCGCATTGGAAATTCACAAACAAACTCATACGACATCACACATATCAAGACTCTGACTCAAGGAACTCAGACTGGATGATAATAGGACAAACACAGACAAGCGAGACCCCTCGTTCTCTTTCTTTCTCTCTCTCTCTCTCTCTCTCTCTCCCTCCCTCACACACACCTTGGTGAATAATGGATTTGCTTTGGCCCCATTTGGATAATGACAATGAATAGCCCATCTTACTTGGCACAACCACACTGATGATGATATGTGTGTGTATGCGTGTGTGTGTGTGTGTGTGTGTGTGTTTGTGTGAGAGAGAGAAATCATGTGGAAAGAGTGCTGGTACTTCAAAGCCTAGCAGCTTTTAAATTTTTGTTTGGATTTAAGATGAATGACCCATTATTCCACATGTAATTATATACAGTATTAGTTTCTCACTTCTAGACACATTCTTCTACATAAGCATGTAGTTGCTTATGTATTATTATATTTATACTTACATATTATATATTATATTATTCTTAACAGTATTCTTTATTGGACTTGATTAAATACTCTTCTGGTGTGGCTTATCTCTTTTAAGTTCACCTTTAAAAAATCCAGAAATTATTATATAAAAGTTCAACTCATACTTTTGACCATATAGTGTAATATGACCTGAAGTTTTCAAAACCAGTTTAGGATATAAAAAACATTGTTTTACATTTAGGCTAGTGCACTATATCTCTAGCCCTTTCCCTTTTTTTTGCCGTATCTGTTGGTCTCTCTCTATAGCCCTGTTTTCGTCTGCTCCCTCCTTGCTGTCTTCTCATTTTCCCCTGTCTCTGGCAGATCAGTGCAGAGCTGACTTTGCCACTGAGTTTTGCCACTTTGAGTCCTTGCAGCCTATGAGTCATATTCATGTATTACAACTGAGATTTGGTGAACTGAGCAAAGAAATGAGTCCAGAAGAATCATCCATCTTTTCGTTTCTAGCATTTTTCTCTATACTGCAGTTACACTGCAGTATAAGTCGCGCACACAGTGACTTGAAATTTGACCTGAGACTTGACTAGGACTCAGAATGTGTGACTTTATTTTTTGTAGCATCAACATTAAGGAAATGTCTCAGAAGCTGAATGTCATTCCCTCCCTTATTATCATGCGTAACCTGATGCATCTGGGTCGGCGAAAACAGTGGATACTTTCTCTTTTGTCTAGTCTAAAACGAATCACCTGCATCATCATACCACTGTTATAGAAAAGCAGGTGCACTTACATAAGAATTGTGAAATATTTTTACTTTTATTTTATGTTTGAACATTGATTTTCTGTCTCAAAATCATTGACTGTATGTATACAAATATGTCAGTGGTCAAAATCCGCAGGGAAGGACACATAGAACAAGCTGTTTGTGCTTACACAAAAGTGGCCGAAGTAAGGGAAGTTTGTGTTCCTTGTTCAACAAGTGTCATGGTCATACTGTCTGCCTTTCGTTGCACTTATGAATAATGAGCATTGTCATTGTAAAATATATCATCAACTTATTGTAATATACAATAACTTATTGTAATTTAATTTTTTTTTTTTTTTACAAGTAAACTCCAAAGAACAGGGACAGGAACAAGAGATAGTGGTCAAAATTGGCATAAAACCAAAGTGTCCACCCGCCTGACACTGAACACACACCTGGCTGTTAGGTGAGTAGCCGGTAAGCTCATTCAGTCTGCTGACTGTACAACAAGGCCTCAGAGTTTTAGATAATTAATAGTAGTAGTTAATATAACAATTACAGTACTTGACTGCACTAAAATACATCATAAAGTCTGTTTCATTCACCCAGCTTTGCGCTCTGCGTCCACTCTGTGTGGATAATAACGTAAATGGCAAAAGAGTAATACCCGACTAGTGGCAATTAGAGCTGTAAATGCTCAGAAATCTTGTGTTTTATTTTAGTACCATCTAGCTTTCAGAAAACATTAAAAAAAAACTAAAGAAAAGTCGTGGGCTGAAAAGATAGTTGTTATTTAGATGTATTTGCTTTATAAAAACCCAAACAGGCTGTCAGAATGTCTTGGTGATTTGAGAGAAAGACCATATTAATGATTAATGTCAGCTACAGGCAGGTTACAGGTTTATTACTGACCACATTACAGGTTTCTTAGGTTACCATTACACAGGCTAGAAGGGTGTGTTAATTTAGAGTAGATTATAAACTAGTCATTAGTTGGCGACTCAGTATAATTATACAATATGGTTGGTTACAATATACTAGTAACTCTAGTCTATATCCATTTATTTGCATCTTTCTTGTACTAGTCTGTTTAAAGGGATCATATACCAAACAACTAATCAAGGCTGAAATTGTAAGCTAATAGATAAAGCAATGATGAGACTTGAGACTTGACCTGGACTTGTGACCAAAGACGAAGAGTCTTGAACTTGCCCCTCAATAACTTGAGACTTGACTCTACCTCATTTGCATGCCTATAAATTGATCAAACTGTCATTTTCGTTGTGAATATGTACAACCTCTTTTTGCATTATTACCTTTCTTTTGATCCACATTTTAACACAGCAGATATTTACCAGCAAGCCAGTTAGCTGGATTTCAAGAGCAGAGCAATGATTGTTGTGATGTCAGCAATGATTCAAATCAGTTTATCTCACGTAGGATGTACAGTTCAGATTCTATTTGAAAAAAATCTGCATCTTTTAAGTAACCTTGATTCTTTCCTCCCTCGAAGACTGAATGAGGAAACAGTAACCAAAATACTGTTTTCCACAGTCGGACCCTCTCTAGTTCATTTCACAATATTAAAGGAAAAATCCACTTTAACACCACTCTAACACTGGTAAAAATTTAGCTTTCATTTTTGGGTCCATTTTGTTGTTCGGTGGTTTGTTTTCCTTGAGGCTGAGTGGTCTCCACAAAAAGTACATTACAGCTTTTCATCTCAAAATAACCCCTGGACTGCTTTGAACATGACAGGGTGATGATGTATATAACAATGTAAAAGCAGCTTGTGGCTTTTCCTTAAAATAAGAATCTTATTTCAATAATTTCCTGACTTCAGGGACTTCTTTGATTAATGTTACAATGCAATCTCACATAAAGGTTCCCTGAAACAAAACACAATTATCTGCCAGTGAAGTGACACAAATCTGTCTTATAGTACAATGTTTGCATTTGTTTTACACCAGGAACACACACCTCTTGCTTTTTATTTCAGCGCCCTTAATAACAGTAATTACGATCTGTTGATAGTCATGACATCATACCAACAACATCACATCTTCCAATTTCAATGTCTATATCTGTAGAATACGTTAGTCTAAATGTTTGTTTTTTAACTCATCACTTGCACGCATGAGACTAGAAAATGAATGACCAAAAGGTTGCCCATTTGATCCCAAGACTAAATCTAAATGGTGAAGTGACCTTCTGGAATTACCGCCGCCAAGGTGCCACTGAGTAAGGCATTATACCATGAGATAAAGACAGTTAAAGACCTTATTTTTTACAGTGCATCACTGAGGATTCTGACAACATTAAGGTTATGATTGGTGATACCTGCACACCTGACAGCACACTCACTGTTAGTGTCATCCCAGTTGACTCTTACATTCCCACTCAGGGTAACATTAGCCGTCTCCAGTGCCTCCACAGGTTGCCTATAAATCATTGCCATGCAGGCCAACAGGCAGTAATAGAGATAGATAGTCTCTCTTAGACTGCATTAATGAACTGTTGTTCCTGGAACTAGGACAGCCGATGGACGGATCAATACTGCATTGTTTTCTGCTCCACAATCACGGTGGACACAACATCAGTTCACTATCAGTTCAGGCAGGAAATTAATAAAAGGGCAATTTACAAAATCAACAATTACTTAAATAATGATTTTATAGATCCTCAAGAATGAATGTTTCCGCTACTACTGAGTCAACTGGAGGTAAGTTGGCTCTAGTGCAAGTTTCCTTTAGAGGCAGAAATTGCCCACTCCTTTTTGTGGTTAGTTTTTCATTTTTGTTTCAGCAAACATTCAATTCAATAGCTGACTGAATGAACTTAGACCTGCAAGTGCAAAATAAGGCTGATTACTATGAACACTTACACTGAAACAGTCAGTTAAAAGAAAGAATGGTGGTTTTGTATGTTTTATCCCATTTACTGCAAATACTGTAAACCATAGTATTAGAAATGTGTATATATTTAATCTACCATTACCTATTACTTCCTATTCATTTCCATACTTGTTATAATGCATTTGAGACTTTTCACACAGCAACTATGTAACATTGACAAAAAATCATGCAGACTTGATGTTCTCTGTAGTTAATTACATAACATAAGTACTCTTTAAGAGTCTGCTTGAGTTTTCATACGCAGCAGAAATGAATGGAAACCAACAAATGCCTGGAACTGTAAGAAAAGTAGATCGAAAAGGAAACAATTTAGTCTGCATTTGAAAGAGTTTAGCAAAAATGTTAAATTCATATTTTCCTGTTGGTTTTCCTTCCAGATATGATCTATACCACAAGGATGGTTTTGCAAGATCTGAAATCTAATTGACTGATATCTCATAATAGAGAAATAAAAACAGAAAGGAGAAAAATATATGAAGATTAAAAGGAAAAGAACGACAGAATAAAAATTAGATTGAAGTCATGAAGTTCCAGTTTTGACACTATTAGTTCAGATCACACACTAACACCGCCTCCACCCTTTCTGTCTCCTTTTCTCTCCCCTCTGTCTTACTCCCTTTTTCTATTCTCGATTCATTTTTTTCAAATTTTCTTATCCTGTCCTCCTTCCTTACTTCTACGTTAACATTTTCCTCTTTTCCTGCCCCTCTTTCCTCCCCTCTCATCTCTCCTTCCAAAATACCCCTCCTTCTCACCCTTCCTCCCTGTTTGCTTGCTCCTTCTCTCCTCTCATCCATTTCAGAATCTCATCGTCTATTTTTTCTCAAATTTCTTCAACTTCACTCTACTCTCTTCATCCTGTCTTCCACTCTCAGCTCATTTTATCCATCAGTTCTCTTCCTTCTTCATCTCCTCTCTCTTTTCCTCTCTCTTCGTGCTCTTTTCCTCTAATTTTCCTCTTTTCCCCTATTTTTTTCATTCGCCTCTTTCTCCTTCCCTTAAATCCCTCCTCCTCTCCATCACAGTGTTTCCTTCCTTGCTTGTTTTCCACATGATGAACGACTGGTTGTTCCACTCATCCATCTACTGGGCAGCCTCATCTATCTATCTACCACCTGCCCACACACACACACTTACACAACAAAGGAACACACACACATACACACTGAAACACATAACAGCATGAAACCCACACGCACACTCAAGGTGTCCACAGAGAAAAGATGAAGTGTAATTTGAATGGGCTCAGCCCTGCACGCACACACACACACACACACACACACACACACACACTCCCTCAGGGTGTGTCAGTATAGCTTCTGATTAAAGAGCTTCTATAGAAAATCAATACCTCCTTCATTACAGCCTTACCTCTCTCTATCTCTCTCTCTTTCTACACCTCCGTCGTTTTCTCTCCATGCAGGCCTCATCTGTCCACATCTCCACCTTCCTCCACTCCACCCATTCATCCCTCTCTCTCAATTTCAAATACGCTTTATTGTAAAAGCAATAAGGTGTCTCACATGAGGTAAATCCAGTGTTGACGAATCACAATGAAGAAACTGTGACACAACACAACAAAGCCATATAAATAACAATATCAGTTCAGTTGCGCAGTTCAATTGATTTAATACTGAGAGTGAAGAGACAAGTTGTCTAAAGTACTTAAAATACCAATAGTTTAAAGAGGCAGAGAAGGAAAGAGGCGCACAGAAAATTCCCACTAATAAAAACCTTCAGTCCGACTCTTCAGCATAATGATTTAGAAGTGAACATATGTGATTGCCTCATATTTGTCACAGCAAAGAAATAAGGACTTGACATCTCTCCTGATTCTATTAAACCATAAGTAAAATAAAGGTCTGACCACATAATTACTCACTTTTTTATTTAAAATTGATTCTTAAAGTTCCCCTCCACTCAAAAATATTTTTGAGTGGAGGGGAAGCTTTTTTTTCCTATAGTTTGGATGTTTTGAGCTTCGACTGTGCAGAATAATGTTTGTGCAGAGTTGACACTAGAAGGTGTCTCACAATGAAGAGTTTCTGCGGAGCTCATTGAAAATGCAGATTTGTAGCGTAGCATGATTTTGTGAACATCATGGGTTTTTACAGTGAAGTGCATCTCTTGTGTCCAGCAGAGCAAATGTTAGAAATGAAACGAAATTAGCAGTAGTTCATAGATTCTGTCATTTTTTAATGCGTAGGGAAGATTTAAATGTGGAAATTATACTTTTTGTGAAAGAAAAAAAAATGTA
>NW_023339740.1:25845681-25849416 GCF_004916995.1 Morone saxatilis | reverse complement strand
ATGTCAATGGGGAGCTCGTTCCACCATTGTGGACCCAGGACAGCCAGCAGTCAGGATTTTTCTGAGCTGTAGCCCTCCTTGTAGTGAGGGAGTAGCAAGCTGATTGGCAGTAGCAGAGTGTAGAGGACTGGCTAAGGTGAATGGTTGGACCATGTCCTTGATGTAAGATGGGCCTGAGCCATTTGCAGCATGGTAGGCAAGTACCAGTGTCTCAAATCGGATTCGAGAGTCCACCAGTAGCTGGTGCAGGCTGTAGAGGAGTGGTGAAATAGGAAATTACAGACGGTGAAAATACCTCCAGAATTATTTTACAAGTCTTAGCATTCAGAGAAATACAACAAAGCGGAAAAGCTTTTCTGACTATAGATCCCTGGAGTAGAGCAGTCCCATTACTAACAGTTATACACTGTGTTTAGAGATTCTAACTAAGGTTGTTGTGTATGTACTTGCTCTAAATTATAAATGTCTGCTTATGAAATAAAATTCTCCATATCATTATTATTTCATACATGTGGTTCATAGAAAATAAAAGTAGATTTTCTTTGAATAAAGGTTAAAAAAGGCATATGTGTGCGTGTTTTGATTTTGTGTGAAGTTCCTTTTATCTTTTGCCTGTGACACTGTTTGCATGAAACACATCGCTAAGAACTCTATAAAAAGAATTTCTTAAAATATTAGCCGTCAGCGGGCTGCGAGCGCCCATCAGCCCCCCTGTCAGTTCAGTTTGTCTGTTGTTATTTATTTGTATGGGTCTAATTAGCACGAAATCCAGCCTCAGTGTGGTGCTGAGGGTGGGGGGGGGTGAGACTGATGACAAAGAAGCTGCAGTATGTGCAATATGCAAACGACGCCGTTTACTGACGACTGCCAAGACTGTGTGTTGTACAGTGTGTGGAGTGCAGCTGTGTGTGTTTGTTTAATGATACAATATGAAATAATGAATAAATATGGTTACATTTTAAATGAAGCAATAAATAATAAAATAATTCAATAACTGAATTATTATTTCATCATTCTTGTTACTCTTACTCTTACATCATTCACACAGTAACATAGTTATATTGGATTTGTTGTTTATTTCAAAATGCCCTTTTTCAAAAGTCAGTTTCATATTGATATTTTCCCCAATTATTCTTTCATTAAATTAAGACTTGCTTTAGTTAAACAAACTAGAGCAAACTCCAATAAAACAGTTGACTATGGAAATAAAAAGTATGAAATAACCTTTTACATTTAGAAGCTTAGTTTTAATGTTGAACATGTCAGTTATTTCATTCTTATATATCAGTAGAGAATGTATGAATTAAAAGGTTTTACTGATGTAGATAGATTTTTTTAAGAAACTGCAGCTCGATATGAAAACATTGTAGTCCTGTGTTAGATGAATGTTGGCTACTGTAGTTTGTTCTCCTGTTTTTGGGTGTCAGAGAGTCAGCAGTTAATCAGAAGTGATCTATTGGCACAACAGTCAGTGGCTGTGCTGTGTCAGGATGGTTGATAGTCATAATAAACAGCAGTGAAACACTCAACTGCAGTGATACAGGTTCAAATTACCTCGCAGGGTCTCTACAGGGAGGGTAGTGCTCATTTCTTGACAGCACCCTCAGTTATTATCACCAACTCCACTCTTTTAGTTTATAGTTTTAGTTTAACATTACATCAAATAAGCTCTGATAAACCCGCTGTACACTACCTGCCCAGAACGGAACGGGCAGAAAAAGTTACCGACTATCTAGTGAAGAAACCTCAAGCAGGTGATGGGACAGATATTAAACTCAAGAGGAGACAAATCCAGATCTAAAAGGAGGGGAAATATTGGACTAACATCCATCATGTAGACACAAACTGCAATGCGATGATAATGTTGTGTGTCTACTGAAATTGTAAATGGACAACTATTTGCGAACACATTAGCCTTAAAAACTTTTATGGTGATAATATGTCAGGATCGGGTATTTTGCAGCTTGTTGGGGAGTTTCAAATACTTTAACCTGTGGTGTCCTTTACAGGTTCCATTCCAGTGGCCTGTACTACGAAGCAAGTTCAACAAACCAAGGATATATTTTCGTCATCTGGCTTCACCAACCCAACAACCACGATCTCGCAAAGCGGTCACACAACGCTGGTTATCCACTCGGTGAGTCAACCCAGGGTTTCCCAATCTTTCCCAATCATTTTGGATATAGAAAAAGTGTCTTTTTAGCAGCCTGTTTTCATTCCCCGGGCTGCACAAAGTACCGTGTGGGTTACATCTAACTCCAATGTAACCCAATCCGTGTGAATAGTGTAAACAGTCCATGTAAAGATGGATGGGTCAAACAAACTCTTTCACCCTGGAAACAAGGGTTTGTGTCCCATCTTAAACTGAAGATAAGGTACGTATTTTAATCCAAATCACTTAACTGTTTTACTAGGTTATCTACAAGTTAAAAAGGTGTCTTATACAAACGCTGAAGGGTACCTGGGGCATCTGCATGAGACGCCAAGGAGCTTGAAAAAGCGGCATCGGTATTTAACGACCTGGGATTAAACCGTGTTGGTCCCAAACTGTTTACAGCTGAACTCCTCCTTCCTCCTCAAGCCTGACCAGTCCAGATGAAAAACAAGCTAAAATTAGAAAATAATTGGAACGAGATGTGTGCTGTGATCTGCTGATGTGAATATGAAGCAGCTGATGAGCGGAGCCTCACACATTCGTCTCAGTTGTGGTTTGATTGGACTAGACTGCAAATGAATTGGTTAGGAGGGACAAGAGGGGATCGGCTGCCAATGACAATTCACTTAGAACGACACTGATCCTTGAGTGTGTTTGTGTGTGTGAGAGGAAGCACTGAGTCTTTCTATAGGTGCAACTTCAGCGTGTGTCATTGGGAGTTTGATTAAGAGCAAGTTGGCACTCGAGGGCATGTGCGTGTGTGTTCTATGTTTAATTTTGAGAGTAAACTAAATCCAAGGTATGCATACCTTACATGAGTGTAGCACATATGGATGTGTGTGTGTGCGTGTGTATGCTGAGTGCCTGTAAATGAAGTTCGATTGAACAGGCATTTTAATCAGAGCCTTTTAAATCTTTCATTAGTATTCAAGAGGTTGCTATATTTTGCTGTGTGATATACATGCTGTTTGGTGTCTAGTGTATGTGTGTAGTGTGTAGTATAAATGTAAGACTTGTGCTGTAAAAGACAACGAAAACAAAGAAAAAGCTGTATAGAATATGGCATAATATGGAACAATAGAATCAAGATCTCCAATACATTCCTATGTTCTGTAAGTGGGGCTTGTCGTGGCAGAGATACAGATTTTGAGCAATTCTCTTAATGATTCATGTCCCACATTAATCATTCATAAGTAATTAAATATATAAAGTTTTTTATACACCACATTTCAAGAGCAGACATGACAAAATTAATAACATTTCTAGCAAGACGCAAACTAGATAAAAGATATCCTGGGCAACACTCACTGACTGCATATGATACGGATTAAAACACTACACTCCTTACCCTCTATGCATCTGTTGTCTTGATAAACCACTGTCCTATTTTCCAGCGTTGATACACGTCAACACTGGGAAATGTATTGTATCAACCGTCTATCACATTATCTCTCTGAATCGGTCCATCCTGGCCACAATATGACTGCTGGCAATTTGGCGAGTGAATGTTGCACTTCACTTGTAGTTTCTCAGTCTGTCGGGGTTTTAACTTTCCATTTCAGTGTTTGGTTTGTCTGTTC
>NW_023339740.1:25837289-25845581 GCF_004916995.1 Morone saxatilis | reverse complement strand
TGTGGCAGCCCCATCACTCCACCATCTCTCCCCTTTGCATGTCCACATGTGCATGAAGTGTGCATTTCAGCCTGTGTGTGTGTGTATAAAAAAAATAAAAAATGAAAAAAACAATTTCCCCCTAGGGGATCAATAAAGTATATTTTCTTCTTCTTCTTTCTTCTTCTTCACTTTGGACCGTAAATAAATCCAACACCAAACCTTTTTCTCTATTTCTTATTCTCTTATTGTTCTAAATGTTGCACAGGCAATTCAGCATATTTGATGACGTTTGATGCACTTGCATGATCCTTGGAGTTGTTGGGTAATATCCACATGGTTGAATGCAGTTATTGTAAGTTATTGTAAGTCCCTTTGGATAACAGCCTCAGCTAAATGAATGTAATCTAATGTAAAAAAGTTTTTGTTAATTGAATTGACCTCAATTTCCATTTCCATTTACTGACATTTTGTCACGCCACTCGTGTCTCATACAGATGTACAAGGTACCCTTTAGTGTCTGTATGAGACGCACCAAGCTTACATCTAACTCCAGTGTAACCCATCCCCATGACATAGTGTAAATAGTTGTATAAAGTGTTCTACTGTTCTGTTATGATTTGGTGCTATACAAATAAAACTGAATTGAATTGAATTAAAGTTTAAATAAGTCAACATTGACTGTTTGTTTCACACAGGACACAAACCCCAGTCTTCTGGGCAAACGTTTTGTGTTTGCACAGCATTTTGTTTGTGGTGAATATCATTTTAAAAACCCGAGAGCTAAGTGTTTGTCTAGAAACCGTTAGCCTACTCTGTTGTCGGAAAAATACTCTTTTTTTGGTTAAAGATTACAAACCAGCAGCAAAATCCATCAAGAACTTGTATGTCAGTGTCTGTCAACATATTGGCTACCTGTTCCTGCCTCTGCCCTTTCTCTTTATCTCTCTTTCTCCACCTTTCTGATTGTCTGTGTGTTTTTTTCCGTCTTTCTCCCTGCAGGAAGCAGGAAAAAGAAAACACTAAGATAGCGGGATATAACAACTCAGGCTCCTGCTGGCGGCTGCAGACTGGCATTTCAGCTGATTGGCACTGCAGGCGGTTAACACTGCAGCACATACAGGATGTTAATGCACAGCCCGAGGATACCCTCACATTCTGGACTTTGTGTGTGTGTGTGTGTGTGTCTGTGTGTGTGTGTGTAATTGGTGGCTATTTTTTAACATTTGTGGGCAGACTTCTATTTTCCATGAATGCATTTGAGAATCATTAAAATGTGTGTCAGTGTGTGTTTGTGCACTTTTATCTATATTACCACAGGCTATAATTGTACATCTGCTGTCACACACACATTCTCATTCTGTGTGTGTGTCTTTTTGTCTGTTTCATTAATTCCTGAATCAATCTCTGCACTCTGTCAAACTCAGTTATCTGTCAATTTACCATGTACAGAAGCCTCTCAGAATCAGTCTTGTGGCCACAAGGTCGTAGGTTTGAATACCGTGAGAAGAAAGTTAAAGAGAAACGTCCTCTCTCACCTTCTGAGGTCACTGTGACCACTTGTCTCGAACACAAATTTATTCAGTGGTAATAACATCTAAAGTCATGTACTTGTTGCTATTTTGAGGCAGTTATAGATATAATTTTTTTGTTTTATACTACTTTATACTTTTTACTCCACTACATGTTTATACAGCTGAACTTAACTTTGCAGAATTCATTTTTAAAATTAAAAATCTATGGTCAGTTTATGAAATATGATATATCGTTATGGATCAAACTACTTAAACATAATATAAAAGTATTATATTAGCTCCAACTACAGCCAAACTAAGTCTACAGGCATGCAAGCAGCTTCTTTGACGGGCTGTACTTAGCATGGGGCTTGGAGTTAAATGCTAACAACAGCATGCTAACATGCTCACAATGGCAATGCTAACATATGCATGCAAAAAGTAACAATCTTATGGTAATCCATCAAAAAATATATATATTTTAGATTTTCTAAAGCTTTTTCGGGCTATCGCCGTCTTGATTGTCCTGACTTCGCCTGGCTAACCGGCTAATCCAAAAGTGGTCAAAGATGTGGAGCCAGTCTCAAGTGGCTGTTCGAGGAACTGCAGTTTTTGTTACTTCCATTTTGGATGTTGCCACTTAGTTTGGACTGAAGTGACGCACCGACCGACACTGCCATACTGCTAACATGGCCAAAAAGCTGTTCATATAAATGCATCTGTAATGGGTTCGAAAACACCGTATGTAAAATTTGTTAAACAGACACCCCCTCTATTTTTTTGTAATAATTGATTCATTCAATTGCACACACTTAAGGTAGTACACTATTACGCCCACAGGTGGTGCTCTAGTGTTGCTGATCCAGTTAGGATTGACTGCTAGCCTACAAGCTGCTGCACGGATGGTGCAGCTCAGAATAACAAGCTCTGGCCGTCATAGCAAGACGCTTAACTTTCGTTCATCTCTCTGCTCAACCCACACGTACTGCTGAAAAACGTCATTTTCTATCTTTCAAGCTTGAATTCGTTAAGAATATCGTGAAATGCTCGATAAATGTGTTTTGTAATGTTGTAATCATGGATTGAGAAGTGGATTAAGTCGTTAATTAGTTCTCGTGTTCTTGCAGGATAATTGTTCAGACGGGAGCGTCGGTCATCTTTGTAGTTGGAACGTGCCAGTTTACACAGTAGTTGTTCTTTAAGCTGTAAATGTACTGACATTTAGCTGATAGCTTTAACAAAGAGAAAGGAGTGTTTTAGAAGTCGGCTGCTGGCTTTTTTGGGGGAGTTATTATTCAGCCGCAGCTGTGTAAACTGCTGGATGAGAAAGATTTCATGTAAAAGCTGGTTTAGTTCACGTTTTCTAAGTCTCACTCGCGTTATTTGACGTGCCGTGGTGGGGGGCGGTGGCCGCCTGACCATTGTTAATTCGGCCCCGCCGGGTGAAGGCTGCAGAGTGCGGGCAAAAAGAGTCTAACATGTTTTTTGGGGGATAAGGCATTGTGTATGTACGTTAGGTGCTTGGAATGCTTTTTAGGGCAGGATTTGCGTGATCATGTCACAGGTTAATATGAGCTGAGATGTAGGTTATATAGAGCGTAGAGTTATGTCTTTGCTAGAGTGGTACTTATTTTACTAGTATTTTAAAGTTAAAGCCAATCTGTTATTTGCTAACGTGTTACCTTCATTTTTAATTCATGTAAACTTGTTTTTAATTTAGGACAAAAGGTTTATATCGATTTATTGTATTTAGTACAGCAATTTGTTGTTTAGTTTGTGAAATATTTTTTTGTAGTGATTTTGACACTGCACCTTAAATGCCAGAAAGGGGGTAGAATATGTGCACTCGGTAATTGCCTAAAGGGTGTCAGAACATAAACAAGCTCTCTTGCGTATGAGCAAGATCGCTAACTTTCGTATCTCGTCTGTCAACTCCACCGATTTATCATGATTGGCTACACAGTGCTCCCTAGCCTGTGTAACCCTTGCTGCTGGTCCAGATTTCCCCTAGGTCTGGTGCCGGTAACACATCCATAGTAATTCACTAATATAATACAATATAATGTGGTTAATGCCTTTTAAACAGACAGTTACAATTTTTAAAGAAAACATATGTACAAGCAATTGAATGTGTTTGACATGCATCATTCTTGCCTATTTGAAGAAGATGAGATGTGAACAATGGTCTCCATTGACAAAGTGTGACACTTTAAACATCCATCCTTCTATCGTGACCTCCTATGAGATTTTGTGGTGTTAGAACAACATCATATTATACTTCCACCTTTTCCTCTGACAAATGTTCAGTGCTGTTGTTTGTCCAGTGAGGACATTGTTTCAGTACATATTGAATTGAATATTTCTGTACTTTTACTTAAGTAAATAATCTCAACACTTCATCCACCACTCATTTCCACCTATATGTATGCTTTTCTTTCTGCCCTTCTCAATCTGTTATCCATTTCCTCTATCTGTGTTTACTTCCTTTCTTCCTTCATTCCTTCCTCCCCTCTTTCTTCCCTCTTTCATTGATGTTTTTTTTCCTTTTTAAAGTCAAACACACACACATACTGAGGACAGAGTGGACAGAGCCCTGGGGTGAAGGATGCTGAATGCTCAGTGAAGTACGAAACAAGGGTGAGACTCAAGTCTCATCTCTACCTCTCTCCACCACTTCCCATCTCTTTCTATTTTCCTTTTTTGTCCAAAAACACCACTCTCACTCCTATTCCAACTTTCTAATTTTCTTACTCTCCATTTCTCTCACTTTTGTACTCTCTGTCTCTTGAATTTAAATTATCTTTAATGACATATAACTCCGCATTGTGTACATCAGCAATTCATATCTGTGTGTAAAATATTAATGGAAACAAGAGTTTGACCTGTTTTCTCTGATTTAGATATTAATCCCTCAGCCAGGAGAGACTGCAGTTTTGTTTACTGGATCGGCAACTGACTGCTGGTATTTGGTAATATTAATGTATACTAAATGTTAGATGTGTTTCCTGCTTACAAACCAAACATACATACTTGGTTAATTAATCAATCACAGGCAGAGCACACATAAAAACGCATGTGTAATATATTTAAACATGTAATGCACAACAGCAAATGACACGAATATATGGTCTACTATTTTTATGTGTTTGTATTCAAAGGGACGTGTCTCGTGTTCAAGGGACAAGAAAAACGCATCTGATCTGATATGTATTTGTGAATAATGTGTCAAACTGCAACAGATAGCCAACAAGGGACACTGATGTGGGAAAAATGATCTGTATTGCCTCGTATTTACAGACATGACTACTTTAGTCCTGAACGTGCTATAGATAAAATATCAGCATACACATAAGACAGTGCCTCGTGTCCACCTGCTGTGAGAATCTCGGCACCCTGCCGTGTGTGCAACGAGTTCCATCCATATCAAACACGCTTGATGTTTGCGAGGCATCGCAAATCCCGTCACTGTTGACAATGACATCAGCATTCAGCAACACAATATCTGAGCGCGGCTGAGAGTTATATTCTGATCTGTTTCTTATTTATTGATTAACAACGTTGAAAAGTTTCAGTTTTGTTTCACTTTCCCAACAGGAAAAACAGATATTTATAAAAAGTACTACATTTTTTGACTTCCTTATTTTCAACCAAAGACATCATTCTTTTGTTGTTTCCTTTTTTTTTCTTCCTCTATCTCTCTCCGTCTAAATGTTTCTCTCTCAAACACAAGTTGTTGTTTGACATTTTATACATCTAACACAAAGTAACACACACACACACACACACACAGGCTGTGTTTAAACAGGATTAGCAACACAGCCTTATGCTTAAATAAAGGCCTTACTAAATACTTTAATGAGGCAATTGAATGCAAAGTCATGACACTCTCTCCCTGCACACACACACACACACACACGTACAAACTGCTTATGCATACATATTTGCTTAGACAAATATTTATAAATCCTGTTTATATGCCAACATTTAAATTCAGGTAAATACATACAGTAGCTGTACACACAAACACACACTTACTGAGGTGTCTTTTAAAGGAGATAAGAGGACAAAATGAGTAGGGCAGGAAGGAGAAGAGGAGAGAAGGAAAGAGAAGAATAAAAGAGGGGTGAGGACAAGGACAGAAGATAACGGAGGAGCAGGGATGGATTAAAAGAGAGGAGGGAAAGAGTGATGAAAACAAAAGAAAACCAGAGAAGGAGCAGAGAAGAGGAAAGTGAATGAAAAGAAAGAGGAGCAGATGACTGAGGGGGAAAACAGGAAAAAGCATTCATTTGGTCAAACTGCCAAACTGACTGACGTTTGACTGGCTTTCAGTTGACATCTCCATGGTAATGGGTAACTATGGTGACAAGTGACAGTACAGAGAGGGAGAAAAGAGGCAGTAACCCTGACAATATGTAATGAATTATATAATAGAACAATAGAACCGCAGAGCTGCATTAGAAGGACACTTCACCCATATGAGATTTTCTCTCCCAGTACAATCGAACAAAACTTGTTGTGGCGCTCACAACAATAAAAACTTAAATTTAAATAGTAGTGCATCTTTCCAGGAACAGTGTCTCTATTGCTCTAGATAATCCACAGAACACACTGTCAACGGTTTGTTTTTTTTGTTTTTTTGTTTTTATGTAGTCCCAATGGAAAATATTACATTTCTAATATAGAAAATGTGCCACGGTGGCCCTTTTACAGCCTCCAAATAGAAACACTTATTATTAAAGTGAAATAACTGCTATTTGTGTCACTTTTTTTTGCAGGTCACATTGTGGCTAATAGTTTCTTCAAGAGGAATATGTACATGAAAATGGCAATTTAAATCAGTACGAATTAGGGAAAATTAATAATTTAATTAGTAAACTTGGAACATTTTTCAATTAATTTGTAGCATAGCCTGCAGAGTGGTCAGTGAGAGCCAGTTGAATGTGCTCAAAATAAACAAACAAAAACACAGTTACACAATTACAGAGAATTAACTTTTCAATTGTGTATTATAAATAATTTAAAATATTAAAATATTTTCAGCTTAACAAATGGATCTCTCTCAGAATTTCTAAAACCTGTCTCTGGCACTCAGCCCCCAGCACATTGTTCTTTATTGTTCCATCTTTTTAAAAAAGGCCTCACTAATTTTCAAGTGGAGGCAGATGCATAAGACTGTGTGTAGATTCACGACTAAAATAGGAGTACGCAAAAAGACAGAAACATGCATACGCATTCTTCTCCTTAGATTTATGTGCATACAGCTGATTCTCTTCTATAAATCTCAATAATTGTGGCTTGTACCTTCATTTCCTCTCCCACGACTGCCCATAAATGGATGTAGAAACGCACGTAAACATCAATTTGCATATTAATACATGTGCCCGTTCTGATGCATAGTAGATATTAGAAAAAATGCAATTTAACTGATTGTGTTGTCGAGATTCTCCAACAGCATCCGAACTGATAAAAGAGAGTGGCGGCTGTGGCTCAGGAGGTAGAGCGGGTCATCCACTCATCCGAAAGTTGGCGCTTTGATCCCTGGCTCCTCCCACTGCTTGTCGGGAGGCTTTACAAGTACAGTCCATTTACCATTTACACGTGACAATTAGACTGCTGTGGCTATTCATAGCACCTGTAATTCATCACATGTACCTGCAAACCATCACCTTGGTTATCATTATTAAACGTGAGAAGGATGATCAATGATTAATCTATGTTCACAATTCAGGATCAGAAAATATCATTAACACAGAGATGAGGGCTCAAGCGTAAAGAATTAACAATTATAATATTTCTTTTCTAATTTTTCTGGGAATTATAGGATCATTTATAAATCATCAGCGAACAACATTATGCAAACCAATAGCAATACGACAAAATTATACCGAAATGGCAGAGGTTGTAACATGCAATACTTTTCCTTGAATAGAAAGCATACTAAACCACTGCAACAGCCATTTAGGGTAACAGCAGATAAATTATTTTGTCTTCATCTAGATGACATTTCCAGAAGTTGTTCTGACTTTTACAATCTACACATTTGTCATTTATAAAATCCAAAGTTCATTGTGTAACCTGCTGTCCCCATAACAAAGACTTCAGCATGTGAGAGTAAAAGTTGTAAAAGTGTTTTTTGTCGATTGTCTCCTGGAGGAGATTCGTTTCAGTGGGTGTTTGACAGGAAATGTTGTTATGCAGCACTAAGAAAACATTGCACCCAGGAGCAAAGACATTAAAGGAAGACTTTTTCTTCTGTTGGATTATTTCACTGTGTGTGGAAGTCTTCTGTGGGGTTTTTTTTCCTGTTAGCGGAGGAGATTCTGACTGTGAGACATCCTCTCTGGTTTCTACATGATGGCACAGGAGCATCTCTATAAAACTGTCAGCAATAAAGACTCTTATGCTTGTCTAGTGTTTATGTGTGAATGTTGCTTTTACTGGTGTCACACAATCGTAAAACTCGACACTAATATGTGTCTCTGTGAGGATTTTTGGTGCATGGAATAGAGTGTATGCATATGCAGGAGTGTGTATGTGTTAGTGTAATGCTTTTTATGTTCAGTTCCAGTTATGACCAATCCCTTTTACCCATATGAAACCACAGCTGCTCTCATAGCTGTGTTTTTATATGTGCGTGTGTGTGTATACTACAGGCCCTTAACACATGTGCAGTAGTTAACATAATGGTGTTTATATTTACAACAGCAGAAGCATATTATCATGTTCACAATAAGGATTTTACTGCAGCAAGACTTTATTAGAGGAAGGCTCTCTCACTGTGTCTCTGTGTGTGTGT
>NW_023339740.1:25837088-25837279 GCF_004916995.1 Morone saxatilis | reverse complement strand
TGTGTGTGTGTGTGTGTAGATACTGAATGTAATACCTCAGCACTTAATTATAATGGACCTGTGTCTATATATCCTTGTTTATGTGCTTGTGTTGATATGTTTAAACAATGATAGATGGTGGCAATTTCTTCTCCACATCATAAACAAGGTATATGTACCTCTTTACCATTGTTAAACACACACACACACAC
>NW_023339740.1:25836540-25836964 GCF_004916995.1 Morone saxatilis | reverse complement strand
GAATATGCATACAAATGTTCAGTTGAAGGTATTTAGTTGCATAATCATTTTTAATAGGTCAGCCACACTGCTTGTCGTTGCTATAACAACCAGAAGCCAAGCTGAGCTGTTTGTTTGTTCTGTGAGGCCAATGTCAACAAATGATGAAATGTTGGATATTCTGAATGACAAATGGCAAACTGTCCACTGAGGCTGTATGCTATGTTAGCATTCAGCTCAGAGCACAGCTCAGTTGAAGCTCACAAAGGCTGAGTCTGAAAAGCTGAGTATGGTGTACATCCTCAGATATATCTTCAGATATACACCATAGGATGGGAGGCAGGATGGCTTTTTACCTTGATGTAAAACAGCCCAGTCAGTAGCGAAAGGGTCGCTGTTTCGATCCCTGCATTCCAGCTGGGAGCTGGGGACTGAAGGGTGGCTG
>NW_023339740.1:25834624-25836501 GCF_004916995.1 Morone saxatilis | reverse complement strand
GTGCCCTTGAGCAAGGCACTGGACCCCAAAACTACTCAGTGCATTGCAGGCGACCCTGCACTCTGACTTCTCTGATGTGTAACTAGGACGGAAAGACAAATTTAATTCGCCTTGTGTACATATAAAATAATCTCTCTTTTAAATCCTCTAAATTTAAGTAACATGGCCTTTCCTACAGCGTCACCCTCAGGACAACTTTACATTTTTTGCCCCGCTAGTGTTACAGATCTTAGTGCAACACACACCAGCAGCATCACAAAGCATCACACAATTTCACAAGAGCATCAATTGATACACGCAGCACACACCAGATGCACTACAGACTGAGGGAGTAGGCAGAGTACAGAAGCTGGTGCCAATCCAGAAACACAGTAATAGTACTGCTTTTCTGGGGAGCAGCCTCGCCTTGTCGCTGGGAACTACAGAACTGCAGCGTATCCCCACGAGATGACCTGCATCAAGATTCAGACAGTGTGTGGGCTTACATAGAAAACAGTGGGTGCAGTTCTGTTTTCTTGTGTGTGATAAACAATACAGCCTCACTATAGGTCACTAGCAACATGGTTGTTATTTTTATTAGCTTGTAAGTGTACTAGTAGGAATTAGCAAATTAACTGATGAAAATAGAATTACTTCTATTAAATAATAACAAAAGTAGTGAATGCAAGTAAATGTTTTGGAGAAAAAAAACTTTCAATTTTGACATGATAAAAAAGAGAGGAGTGCAGTTTCACCACTGACGTTGAAATACAATCCAAAGCCGGTGCAGTAAGTCCTAGGAAATAAAAACAATACAACACATATACACACACACACACACACACACACACACTGTCTATTTCCCCACATGGACAACAGAATAGTCAACAAATGATGTACAGAACAGCCCACAGCATTTATATGGATATGTCTCTCTCACACACCAACACAACAGCAAAAGTACATTGTGTGTGTTTGTGAGTGTGTGTGTTGGGTTTTATTATTCTGAATTTAAGTGCAAGTCACACATACACATACACACATGGGCCTCCATGCACACACACACACACACACACACACACACATCAGGGTCTCTCCATCATTGTGTCACTGTATCAAGCACACACCCACACATATATTGCGTTCTCAGTCATTCTATTGAACACACATGTATCCACATACACACACACAGCGCCAACAGGAACAATACCAGCTGTGTCAGGATGATTGACCATCCCATAAGCCTCTATAGTATGAGCTGCTGTGTCCCACAATGCACTGCAGCCAGTCTATCAGTCTTTGAACCACCATTTAAAAGTTTTCTGGAGATGTCACTAAGCTGTGTAAAACACATCATTAACTGGAGTTCATCAGTCTGCGTCCCAGCCGCCTGTCGCATGTCAACGCTTCACAAAGTAGCTAAAGTAAACGTAATGTCTCAAGATCATCATGAATACGGTTTTATCCTCAACTGTTCAGTTCAGTATGAGTTTTGACATCAAGCCAAAAATATTTGGAGTTTGCTCAAAGGGAGGCACCAGAGGAAAAGGCCAAACTGTGAAAGGTCACCTTGCTATATCTATGAAAAAAAAATGAGAACAAGTGTGCAGGTTGCAGTAAGTTACTGTGACTACTCCTCACAACCTCTACCGCAACTTTTTAGGACATCGTCAAGACTCTCTGTTCTGTTTTTTTCAGTAACCAATCAGCAAACAAAACAGCAATTCAGTCTTCATCAAGCTGTTATGGCAACCTGAACCTAAGTATGAAAATGAAGCCTGCACTGAGGATAGATGGACTGATAATACATTTGGTCAAAAGGTTGTGATTGGCATTGTCATATGTTGTTTATACTTTAAAAGGTCTGTTGTGTAATAGGCAGACGACCACCCACCTAG
>NW_023339740.1:25825400-25834524 GCF_004916995.1 Morone saxatilis | reverse complement strand
TAGGCCACACCCACAGCTTCATGCAGGTGCCCTCAATCATCACTCAGGAACTGCACCTTGAACACAGAGACATAACAGACACACATGCACAGGGATTGCAAAAGTATACAATGACACGTAACAGCTATTAATTGTATTCAAAAGGTATTCAGTGGAGTTTTCATGAGTGTGACCATTTTTTGTTTGTGTGGTGCATTCGCATGTTCCTGCCAATGACTTCACACTATGCAGCAATGCACCAGCAAAACGAGGGAAGACTGCTAGCTAGTAAACATGGATGGAGAAAGTGCAGGATTTTAAACTTTTAATAAAAATCTTTTGAATGTGTTAGACCTCGGACAGATAAACACAATGTGTTCTTTATTTGTTTACAAGAAAACTCCACAACATTAAACTGTAGGGGAGTTAGAGCAGGCATGTAGAAAGGTAAGAAGCTTCACAGTAAAAAAAAGACATGATGCCAGAATACTTTCTAAAAGTTAGTGAACATCACAGACTGATGATACAGAGCACAGTAAGAGGATCTGAGGCTGGATTTCCTTCCTTCATGATTGCTGATACAAACAGCTACGACAGCCTTTATTATAAAGCCACTGTTTGCCTCATGTTGTCTCTGATCCCGCTATTGTTCTTCTGTAGCAAACATTCAGAGGTCCTCTTTGAGAAACTGTTTTTATTGTTGCTTCCTGCTAACCCTGCCAAGCCTCTTGCTGCAGAAATAAAGCCTTTGATTTGTGGTCACAATTAATCCCAACAACCATGTTTGCTTCACCAAGACAACAACAACAACAACAAAAAACAACAAAAAACAAGAACAACAGGGTTTATTCAAGCGAGGAAGAGTATTGCTCTGGAAAGAGGGCGAAGGAGAGTGTGTGTTGCTATAGTGCACTGAAGCGAGGATGTCTAAAGTTATGAATAACACACACACTTGCTTATTTCCATAGATGCACAAAGAAACACACACTATAAAACTGAGTTTCTATTCTGCTACAGTGAAGGGGTTAGGCCACATCATTTCCCACTGTCAAAACTGTTCAAAAGATTTTAAACAAAGTGAAAGTGAGCTACAGTGCAAACAGTAGTTTCATTTCTGTACCACTGTGACCTACACACAAATATATATTTACTTACACAGTAATTAAATATATATTTAGTGATTTTAGTGATTAAGTGAGACTTCCCAATAAAAAATTTTGGTTTGTGTGTTGGTCTCAAAGCATCAACACATTATATACAAAAACTGTAAAGTCTTTCCTCAAATATAATGGTGTTTGTAGGAGACTTGGGGTTTTCCAAAACAACTGATCTAAAACAAAAAAAAGTAAAGCAACCTTATGCGTGTTTTCTGATCTGCCGCCTCCATAGTTAACGTTTAGTTTAGGCAACTGAAACAACCTTTTCATGGTATAGTATACCACTGTCTTGCTACTGAGAGAGGACAGTAAACATGTAAACATAAGGGGCCAGATTTATAAACCATGCATACTCATGAAAAAAGTACTTGCGCTACTTTTCATAGAAGTTTCTAAATGTATAAAAATCCACATGGGGTGAGAATGCGTGTAGTGGTAAGCATCTTTCATACCATACATACCACACGTAGTTATAGTGTGATGATGGCAAAAAAACACTACACTGTGTTAGGATGCAATCTGTGGTTTAATTATGTTCACTAACATAGGGATGTGTATGTTTTTGACAAACCTTAATTTAGTTCTATCTTAAGTAAATATGTTTGTCACTGCATTATAATTATTATTATAATAATATTTATATAAATAATCCAATAAATATAAACTTAAAAAAATAGATATATATTATCCTGTATTACTGAGGAATAAGAATAACCTTCAGATGTGAGTGACTATTTAACAGGTTGTTAAAGCGCCACAATATAAAGGCGTGCATAATGGGTGTGCCTAATGATACGATTTTGGCTGCTTTGGTGCAGCTGGAATATATTGCTACTGTACAATTTAAGTGATAACGAATATTTAAGACAGTTTCAAATCAAACCAATTTTCTAAAATCTCCTCCAGGGTCCGAAGCTCAGAACTAACGGCGTTCAATGCCTCCATTACCTCCTGCCATTCACCTTGCTTCATTCTATTGTTCATGCCAGAGCTTAGGGATCCAAATAACGCATGTTTTCTTTTATTAGTTTGATCCATCGTTACCTTCTGTTCACTTTCTGTAAAACTGCGCTTCTTCTTCATTTGCTGCTTTGATGCCATTTCTCCTCAGAACGTATCTAAATGCTGATCCTTCCTATGCAAATCAGGCAGTTGGGGATGCGTTTCAAGCTATTTATAGTAAATCGTGGGAATGGTCATGAGGCTCGTGCAGGTGTGCATGATTTCAGGATGAGTGAGATGTATGAGGGAAAAACACGTGGGAACACTACTAATGCTCTTTAAATTTGCATTTCTTTGTAGGGTAAGGTTTATAGGTTTATGCCTTTAATAGACAGAGATGACAGGAAACGAAGGGATAGAGAGATGAGGAATGAAGGGTAACAAAGTTCTTCAGCTGGACTCAAGACAGCGATGTCACTGTTCATGGTCGGGGCCTTGAACCCACTACTTTCATGTTTGATTATGTGGTTCTCTATGCCACCAACGTGGGTGTCAAGAGAGGACTACATTGAAAATGTTTCTTTTGAGTAACAAACAATTCCTGTAGTCATGAAAGGTGACAGAACAGCAGCCATTTGTATTCAAAGAAGAAACCAGAGTTAGGGCAAAAAAACAACTATCCATAGAAAATTTAAAAAACAATTATACTGCAGTTCACTGAAGCTTCGAACCATACTTTCCAAATTAATATCCAGTGTATATAATTTATGGGAATCTAGTGGTGTAATTACAAATCACTCCATCTCTTCACCCTCCCCTTCGAAGCACGAAGGAGAAACTAAGGTGGCTGTGAAATGCATAAAAAATGTCCCTGTTTAAAGCCTGTGCTTGGTTCGTCCCTTCTGGGCTACTGTAGAAACATGGTGGTTCAACATGACGGTCTCCATGGAAGGCGACCCGTGGCGTAGTGTAGATGTAAATGGATCATTCTAAGGTAACAAAAACATTCTATATTCAGGTGATTTTACACTTTTGAAAAAACATACCTATGAATATTATATTCTATTTCTGCCAATAGATCCTGTTAAATGTTACACACTGGACCTTTTAGTCATGTTAATATTTAATATCCTCCTTTTGTCTAAATTACTCACATACATACACACGTTTCGTGTATTTCCATTCTTCTCCCTGCAGTGCAGATTGAACACTGTAGCAGTCAGAATAGTTTCTACTTCTCTAGGTGTATTTAATAATTCATCTTCTTATTTCAGCCTGGTGTAAATGGACTCCACTGAGAACTGGCTATGAACTAATGTCTCAAACAGAACTAGGAAACCAATGTCCCTTTTCACTGTCAATACCCACATTACTGCAATATTAATATTAATATTAAACTTTCAGCATGGAGCTTATTATTTATTTAACTTGTATTTATCCAGAGAAAAGTTGTAAAGCATGGGGTGCATTCCTGGAGCTGACAGTTCCTTGCCTGGGTCCAGACCTTTGAATCTTCCCACTGAGTTGACTGATTCTGGTCTGGCATCATTGCAATAAAGCAGCAGTTTCTCAGTTTGAAAAGTGGTTATCCAATGAGCCTGCAGGGGGACTTATGATTAGCCAGTGCGTCGGTGAGACTAACCTCGTTGTCAAACTGTCGTCAAGCTGTGTCAGGCTGTACGCCTGCATTGGAACCGAGGAGGAGTAACAACAACGACGAACACCGCAGTAGACAACATAGTCACTGCTATCAAGGCTGTTCTAAATCTATTAAAAGAACCTTTGAAATCCAAACAGCATTCTGCTTTGAAGGCATTTATTTAAAGAGGGGATGTTTTATGCGTTTTCCCCATGAGTCTCAGATATGTTGGTCTCTAGTGATTGGTTAGGAAATACAGAATCCCCTCCTCCACAGAAATCGATGAGATTGGAGGCAATGCCAGACTGAAGATGGAATTGGAGTGTAACGAGTTGACAGTTCTGTCTGATATCAGGCAAAACAGTTCCCAATACAACCAACCTGTCTGGAGCTGTTTGGGGGTTGAGTGCCTTGCTCAAAGGTGCAGTGATTTTTTTTACAGGAGCTAGGAGAGAATACAACTTCTGTGTTCAGCTGGATAGATTTGATGCTGCTCACACAAGGAGAAAAATTGTCATCACATATTGTAATCCAATATGATGAACACGATAATAATGGGAATAATAATAATAATAATAATAATAATAATAATAATAATAATAATAATAATAGGAAGCCATTTTTCTTATTCGTCATTGAGACAAAAGTGACAGCTTCCAGTACACACACGTGTTAAGGAAATACTCACTGGAAGACACTTAAGTTGGAAGAGACCTTTAGAGGCATCAGAGAAGGATACCTTCCAAGGTTGGTAGACTCCTAATGGACAGCATAACAATAACTGATAAATAAAATACAACAACAACAACAACAACATATGGCCAAGTTAGGTCCAATTAAGCAGTATATGATGAGCACATAGCCTGGCAGTGAATTACATTATCTGTCCAGTTGACATTTTTCTCTGTAGTCGACACAGAAGCTTAAAGTGCCCCCATGACTATTTCTCTAGATCCACCGCTGTCACTCTTTAACCTGCAGAAATGTTGTTAAAAAAACCAGCAGCCAGTTTTAAAGCATTTATAATTGAAAGGCTAAATCAATAATCATTCAACACTCTGGGTGCGTGCCAGGTGCTCATGTGTAAGTCAGGAGGTGGAGATAGCTACTTTCGCTACAAAAGATTCAGTCATTGTATGAGCTCATAATTTATATTCAGTATTTTGGGCATAAAAAAAGACCTGTGCCTAAAGAAAAAGGACCTGTGGCTAAAGCCCAATAGCCCAGCCCTGAAAACGCCCCTGCTCAGCTCAAACTTGGTTGATTGGTTTTTAATGGTGCTGCTGTGCCACTCTGTGTCCCAGTCTTGTCTGTCTGTGAAAATGGATGTGTGAAAGCCTGTGGAAAGTGTCAATTAAATGAGTCTCAGTGTGTGAGAGTCGGCAGCCCTGTGAATTCTTCTTTTAAAGTTTGAGTGATCATCTGCTGACATGAGACGCTCGAGGGTCTGAGCTTCCCCAGGCGGCTACCAGGTAACTGCTAGAAAAGAGATGCGTAAGATGTTCATGTCAACATCAAGACGGAGGAAATTGCCATCACCTCTAGGACATGAAATTCTGGTACTGTATTGGGAAAACCCTGATAGCAACAGTGTAATTTAACTTCTTACCTGTTCCCTTTTTTAAGCAGACAAAGGTCGTCAAAGGATAAAACAAGCTGCTAGTTAGCAGCCATGGTTGGCCGGCTTCTGGGGGCCTTTTGAAAGTTGAATGTGTAACATAAATTTTAATAAAGCATGCTTCTCTCTCCCAGCTCCCTAAACTCGACCCAACTTAAGTGTCTACGAGAAAAGGCTGCGGAGACTCAAAAACACCACATCAAATATTAAGTGATCAAGCTGTTTACTGCACAGAGAGACCACAGCACATACCAAAGATGTTTCAAGTGAGGGTTTCTGAGGCAAGAGCCATGGCTGGAACTGTGCCCTCGCTGTCTGGTTCAACTATGGTCGCACGCTGCCACCATTTAGCTAGAACTAAAGGTTGTAAATTATTCAGGTTTGTGCAACAAGGTTTTTTATTCTTTAACCACAGTCTGATCAGAGCCTTTAAGGTAGACTAGGTCAAATCTTTCTAAGCAGTCTTTATTATAACTTTATTATTTTTCTTTACACACAAAACATGGTATACTTTTATTGTGTGGAGATAGATGTTAAAGAATTGGAATTAAGAGGTGAATGTATTCTATTATTTGTATTAATTCAATGAATTAATGCAATTTCTTCTCTCTTCCACACCCCTCTCATTGTATCTCCTTTTTGGGGCTCTCCATCCCTGCCCTGTCCACCTTTTGTTTATTCTACATTTCAATCTTACAATTCATCACTCCACCCCATCTTCACTCTAGGTTAATTTCTTCTTCCTTTTCTCAATCTGGACATTACAACACTGTCTTTCTTCTCCACCTCTCTTATTTGTCCCTATTACATTCCCCTATCCACTTGTAATCCTTTTCTGGTCTTATTCCTACAATATATTCTCTCTTCCTCTGCCATTTAGCGTCTTTCTCTCTCGTTTTTTTTCCATCCTTATTTAACCCCTCATCGTCATTATTCTGTCTTACCTTTGCCTCTCTCTTCATTTCTTACACCCTCCCCCTTCTCCCTTTCACTCAGCTTATATAATTAGCCCTGAAGGGCGACACTTTTTAGTTATTTCTCTTCTTTCTCCAGATGAGTGTGCTCCATCATAACCTGCCTGACCATTTTATGTTATTTTCTGTTAAATAACCAGCAGGATGATGGAACTTCCACTGCAATTTTGAATTAAATGAATTTTTTTCCAAATCAATTTAACCAATGAAGTCATCGGCATCTGCAGAATTATGCCTGTCTATTAACTTCACTTAATGTGCTTAATGTTCGTCTCGGCACTCTTCGGTCATGAAACGACATCTTTTTTTTTTCCTCCTCAGAATTCCTTGGAGATGAAGGGGAGAGATGGGTGGGCGGCATGTGACCTTTTGACTTGCGATGGATTCTGGGTATTGCCGCCAAGTGAAAAAGTGAGGGAATGGAAATAAGAGAGAAAAAGGAAATGTAAGCGTATTGATGTGTATGTGTGGGTGTCATAAGTGTGTGTGTGCGCAAGTATGTGAAAGAGAGAGCAAGTCGATGTCTAGGTTCTGTGCAAGATAAAAGATCAGTGTGTATCACAGAAAACCAGTCTATGTAGATTGAATGTAGTTTGCTCTAATAGCAAAGCCAGGATGTTTTATACATATAGCATGTAGATGTCCAAAGGTAACAGAATTTTGAAACTATCTGGGATGCTATTTCTAGCACTGTTGCTAAATTCATTCCTTTGAACTATCACGCAAAAGACCCACGGAATTGTGGTAAGATGATCTTATAGCAACTAAAAACTTACAACATTAAATTCTGGGGTTGATAAGGATCAGATGGTAATCAGCTACCTGGGATTCTTCTGGGGTGGGCGTAGGAGGGTATGGGGCTGATAGGGTGGGGGATGTGGTGCAGGTGATCAAGGATAGTCACCTAGAAGTATTAGTTTTCTTATACGTTTTTTTGTCATGTTCTCTATGCTCTCCATGTGTCTGCAAGTATTGATTTGTGTTATCGGTACCTGAATACATCTGTCAACCACACTGGGAGTGGACATTCAGTATGTAGTAGGACGAGGATGCATCAGTGGTGGTACAGCCCTGTCTCCTAGAAATTACCTTCATATACAACTAATTTGCAAAAGCTTTACTTTTTTAGGGAAATGTACTCCCGACTGAATTACTGAAATGTTGTTGATTAATGTATTTGGCAAGTTGCAAAAATGCTGATACTGAGGAAAAGTTAAATGTTCACTGACAATTTATTTCATCAGTTTCATCTTGCATTACTATCCCCTCGTAGTGACGGACTCTCACAGTCATGAAAAAAAGTCTATGTACTATATATTTTCAACAATTTCAGTTTCAACAATGGGAACAAAGGATGGCATAGATGATCAAGGCAGCACGTTTCAGCCTTGTTAGCAATTGCTAGCAAACAAGCTTCTACCTGCCTTGGAGCTTTCAGACAAAGCTTTATTGAGAATTGTTAATAGCTGGTATGGTCTGCAGGGGCCCGACAGGCCTTTTTATTTTATTTTTTTTAGTGTGAGCACTCACATCGTGGCTTGAGGATGTGACAATGTACCAATGTGACACGTGAACTTTTGGCTTTACATCATAGACGATATACTCGTACAGAAGGGGTTGGAATTAAACATAATTTCTAAAATCCTATAGCGTATGCCCAGCTTAATACGTGGGAAGAGGAGGCAGAGAAAGGAATTGAGGATGTATCAAATGAAAAATGAGAAGAAGGGCCTGTGCTGTCTGTGACGTCTGTTTGCCCGTTTTGAGAAACAACCAGACAAATAGGTAATAGAAAATGTGTCACAGTAGTGATGAGTTTGGATGATAACAACACAGCTGGTCAGGTTATTCTAAGTCAACTAACAACAAGAAATAACAACTGTAGCCTTTGTGTGATATGAAAAGGGAAACAGATGGGACAGATAGGTCAGTCACTACTGCAAAGCAATTGTGATTATCAAGCTCATGCAGCAACAAGCTAAGTATACCTATGAAAGAATGTAACAGAATCCTGTAATCAGTAATAACAGAATACAACAAAGAAAAGCAGGATATGAGAACAAATTCAGCAAATGGAAAGCAGTTAATAAAATGCAGCTCATAACAAAGTTTCAACACTGCATTGTGAAAATAATGAAAGATTTATAAGGTTATGAAAATATCTGGAGTTACATCCTGAGACAATGAAACTCAGATGATCATGAAAATGAATTAAAACCAAATATGAACTGAGTAAGAATTCATAAAGATACATACATAATGTAAAAGAACACATTTAAAGAACATAATTGCAAGTGTTTACATCTCATATATACAATGTGCAACAGATATGCAAACATTTTATTCCATTATGTCCAGCTGGTGTCTTCCTGTCAGCCCTCATCACTGCTGTGTGTTGTTATCGAATTTTTAATTTGTATTTTTTATGTTTGTGTTCTGCGCTGCCACTGCAAACCCTGTTTGCAAACCAAATGTCCCTGACTGTGTGTAGTTTAAATTGAATTCTGCCTCCAACCCAGGTTTCTCAATAAGAGCAGGCAGGACATCAGAGGGGAGAGGAAGAACAATGACGGTTTGCCAGGTAGTTGAATAGTTGGTCGTTGGTATAAATCAAACATACATGCATACACACACTGAAACATTTATCTCTGTCACTCGGTTTCTCCCTCCCTCCTCCACTTTATCAAATCCTGCTACTGACAATCTTTCCTTTGTTATGACAGATCTAAACGTGCATCTGCACATGCACACACACACCTACACACACACACACACACACACACACAAAGTAATAAATGGGAGATGAAAGCTACCT
>NW_023339740.1:25805506-25825300 GCF_004916995.1 Morone saxatilis | reverse complement strand
CACACACACACACACAAAGTAATAAATGGGAGATGAAAGCTACCTGTGCAGTTGTCTTACCATTACTGTATATGAACACTAGTATGGGCTCTCTCTTTGTGTGTGTGTGTGTGTGTGTGTGTGTGTGTGTGTGGGTGTGTGAAAATCACTTGGCATTCAATCATGTCGGAGTGTTTCCTGGCAATACGCACACATAAATACTGGCTGGCCAGAGCCGGTTTCTTCCACTTTAGATGGACAGGACAGCTGGCAAGACAAAGACCTGCACATCTATTTCAATTCATGAATCTGTAATTTCTAAATCGTTTTAAATTAATAATCTCCGCCCTTGATTGCCATCGAGTTCTTTAAAAAGCTTTTACATTTACAGTAGCTCTTCTGCACATTTGTGCCAAGTTCTTTTCATCTGCGGGGGGGGGGGGGTTCTTGGAAGGAACAAACTTCCTCCTCATGGTAACAGTCTTTTCCGTTTGATGTGGCCTGTATGTTTGATAGCAGTCACAAAGTCAGTTACAACACACAGCTGTTTTCTTTCTTTTGAGGCTTTTTCTAAATCTAAGATGCTACCTTTACATTATATGTTTGAAATATTACTGAAGCACTACTTGACACGAATAGGACAAAATACTAAACAAGTGATTTCCAGCTTGAAAAGATACATTTATCACCCATTTTTAGCAACAGCTGAAGACGGAGCATAGTGCACATGCTTTATGGGCTCTAGATGCCGTAGGGACTTTTTCTGCGGGTGCATCCAGTGAAGAAATTGTGGTGCCGTCTTGAAACATGGTAACTCATACTTCTTAATTCAACCACGATGCAGCACCATAAGGATCAAGCAACACCAACAGACATGAAGGAAATACACATTTAGGATTTAGCTTTTTAGTCCATCATTTGAGCTACAAGTGCTGAAACCTGCTCACTGAGGTTTACCCAAACCCACGGCTGTGTCTGAAATCACTAATAAATCACTCAATGCATTGCTGATAAGAATAGTCACTTGAACAAGATGGTGGAAAGCAAATACAGTGCATATGTAGTAGGTAGGGAATGGTTTCAGAGGGGAGAGACACATTATAAAGTGGGAGTCAACCCTCTGATGCTTAACGTCACATGTACAGTCTCTCCAACCCTCCAACACTTCACAAACAATGACAAAAAAATTTACGAATTCCTTGGCCCATATAACCAACCATAAACTGTATATTTAAAAAAACATGTTCATGATAAAGGTTAAGGTTATTGTCTCCCATAGGAAAACATTTCTTGGGTTAATCTGCATCAGACCAAAGGTAACAATAAAAACACATTAAATAAGAACATGTGCAAACTTCAGCCTGAGATAAAACAACCGAGCAAATTTGTCACAAATACATTCACGCAGTTAAAAATGTACAAAGATTCAAAGGCGTCTTTCGGACAATGTACACACCTTCATACGTAAACTACAAGCAGCAACACCTCTCACACCTTTCAGATTTATCAGATCAATTATTAATCATTCAAGTAACCCATCCATCCGTCCTCTGTTGATGTCCGTCTACAGCTGCGTAACACCAGCAAGTCCTCTGTGTTTGTGAATTATGCTTAAAAGCTCAAGTATTTACCTAAAACTAGAATCACAATGGTAAATCATGGAGCTCTGCTACCATTACTGACTGTATTCTGAAAGACCAAATTCAGCTCATTGTCATTCATTTTTGTCTCATTAAAGGCTGGAGATTTTTTTAAAACCTCAGTCAAGCAAGATCAGTTAGAAGAAAAGTAGAAAGACATAAAAGGGGGCACCCTGGTCAAGGCCATTTTAAGACTTTTTTGACTGGGGTGTCACAAGTGGGGCACTGACTTATGCAGGGTGGCATTAAGTACTATGCGTCTCAGCTTTCCAGTCATTCCCAATTTATGCAATTCCACTACTGTTTATGAACCCCAGTGTGCAGAACCATTCAAATAGACTAAATATATAAATAACATTTATACCACATGCCAAAACTGAATGGATTTTGCCCAAAAACTGCATGGGATTCGCATAAAGTGGGCATGTTTGTAAATAGGAGACTCCTAGTCAAATATGAGACTCGTGGGTACCCACAGAACCCATTTTCACTCAGAAATTTCGAGGTCTTCAAGCTTCACTTAAGTTTAATAAGGACCCCACTACAGCCTCTGAAAGACAGTGTGGAGTGGAAGGGTTAAGGATAATGGGGTGGCACTTGTGGTGGCCAATCAGATAGCTGGTGCCAGGCCAGCCCCCCCCCCTCCTCTGGACATGCCCCAGGCCCTGGTAGCTGTGAGTGTGCGCCCCATGTAAAAGCATGCAGATGTTACATATGGCTGCAGTAAAGATATTTTTCTACCTATATGGCATAGTCAGGTAACCAATCCACTAACTCTTATTTTACAAGCCCAAGTCCAGGAAAGTTCATAGGTATGGCAAAATAGCACTTACAATGCCTTAATAGGCTCGATACAGTCACATCAGCAATGCGTCTCGGCCCACACAAAGTTCTCTGAGAACACAAGAAAAAAGTGTTTCATTGTGGAAAACAGTTACAAAAAAGGTGAACGGGAAGTAATGAGATTAAGCAGAATGCAAAACACAAGAGGTCTGAAATCCAACAATTGGATTAATGTTCCAGTACTGACGCAATAAATCCAAAAAGTGCCTTTCTGAATGTCTCCTCAGGTGACATCGACCTGTCTGCGATCTACAGTAATATGATGCGACTGCAGGAAAATCTTACTCCTCCGAGCTGATCTCCCCTCCGCTGACATCTGAGCAGCACCCAGGCTGAGATGAGCTGTCAGCCGCAGTGTGAGGGCGACAGCCTGCAAAGTCAACAGACCGAAGCTGACAAAGCAGCGGCAGAAACAGCTCGTTAAGGAACCTCGTTAAGAGACCCCTCGTTAAAGGGAAAATTTTTACCGAAAAACACATGCTGAAGTTCAACTGATTAGTCAGAAATTATATGATACACACAGGAACTGTGACGTGTAACAGAGAATCTGTCAAAAGTTTAAGAGTTAAATATCTTGGTGTCTCTACCTCTGTGCTTTTAGTTCTTGATCATCTGTGATCACAGGATCATTATCACGGAGGCTCTGACACTTAATCCTTTCTTTAACAGACCCTTTTTTTTCATAGAAATCTGTCATTATGTTTTTGTGAGCACCAGGGACGTGTGAGTATATTTAAAGTACTAATAAATGAAGAATCTGGAGTTCATGTTTATATACACAGAGTGTGGAATGGAATGTGTTGCTCCAGCACGAGTCTCCAGAGCCGCTTGAGTGCTCCATTCTCAAACTCTTTGGATCTCTACTGGAGGGATGAGCACCATTTTTCAGAAACACATTGCCCCATTTTATGTTTTGATGATGGTGGAAAGTGCTGGCTAATTGGAGGGCATTCATCCGTTTTTACCTGAGAAATGATTTGCTAGTGCAGCAGGCGGCCCACACTGAATCATTTAACACACGTTTTACTGACATTTTGAAACTTGGTGGGTGGTTGTTTCAGTGCAAGGTCTAAACAAGTTATTCTTGGTGTTTATTGTATTTGAAAACAAGGCAACACACATATATTACTATGTTCATACACCTGCTTCTGCTTGTGCTCCTACTGATTTAGCATCTTGACAGACATTCTGCTGTAGGTCTTTGTCACTCAGGATGGCAGTGTCAGCTCAATTACAAGTTAAATGTTAAATGTAAATGCACTGTCTACACTGAGTGTAGGTGGTCAAACAGTTTCCTAAAGCTGTCAGTGTAGTGTCAAAACAGAATGTCACTACAGTTCTCTGCACACACAAACACTTCATTAAATATCCAATATTGTGAAGGTTTAAAGCATAACTAATCAGTATTTTTTTATATTACTAATTGACCAAAGACATTTTTAAATGTGAAACAACAGGTCCAGTGTGTGCCATTTAGAAGGATCGATTGGCAGAAATGCAGAAAATATGCATAACTATATTTTCATTATGTATAATCACCAAAATATAGGAAACGTTATCTTGTCGTTACCTTTAATGAGCCATGCGGGTTGCCTTTCATGAACTCTGCCATGTTGAGCCACCACGTTTCTAAAGTGAGAGAGAGGGGATCATGTTTTGTCACGCATTGCATGGCCACCATAGGTTCCCCTTGCTTGGAAGGGAAGGGTGAAGCAAGGGAGCTGGAATCTGCAACTACACCACTAGAGGCCACTAAGTGATAGTGTCGCACAGTAACAAACATGTGAATGAATGTGTAAATAAAAAGCAACTGTTGGCTAACAAGTTTAATAATTTCATATAAACTTAAAGGTAATGTGTTAATAATGTGTCACAACTTGTTTCTGCTGCCCCCAAGTGGCTAGAAAATTCAGTTATTGTAGGTTTAAAATTTACATTTTCAATGAGTTTTGACTTAAATCTTTGGGAACAATTCCTTCCAATCTTACTTCCAATCTGTCACAAACCAGATAGAAGCTCTTTATTTACATGTAAAATATGTTTTTTTAATATTTTTGTAATATTCTTATCATTCATTCACTGAAGTTAAAAGAATAAAGGGCAAAGCCCTTGATGAATTATACATGGAATAATTGGTACATAAACTATATTACCCATTGTTTTGTGATTAAAAATCTATTGAATCAGTATCAGTAGGAAATCTGATTGGTTGAGTGGATTGAAAATAATTTAATTTTTTAAGACTACAGGAAGCACAATAACCAATTTCATCATGCTGTCATTCATCATGTTAATTTATCTACTTTAATAGTTGAGTCAGAGGGTTTACAACCAGAAAATAGTCCACCCAACTTTCAATAATCCACACCCTTGCCCATCCACACACACACACACACACACTCTTTTGACAGAGTGAAGCCGACAGTAATCAGATGCATCTGGAAAGGTCAAGGCTTTCCCATTTCCATGAGGAGTCTTTCAGTGCCTTAACACATTACTCAGTGGATTGAATTCAATAACCGCATTCAGACACACATATGATTGAGCAATCCATATTAATACCATACACCCCACCATTATGACCCCCACTTTCATGTGTATTCATTATTCACAGCAGGTTGTGTTTCTGCATATTCACATAATCACACTCACTGTGACCTAAGAGGATAAATTCTAATGATGTCAGTGATTGACATTCTTGGTTCAGAGTGAAATATCTGTCGGGATGGACTGTCATGAAATTTGGTACACACATCCAAGTCCCCTTTAGGATGAATCAGTCTGACTTTGGTGACTTTTTATCTAGAGCTATCATGTTTTTTTTGGTTTTTTTTGTCTTGTGTGGATGGATTGACATCAGCAGTTTGACATTTCTGTTTGTCCAATACCTTTACGTTTATGACCAAATGCACTACCTGAAAGGCTAATGATATTGCCATCAGCCGCAGCTTTACTTTTAGCAAATGTTAGCATGCTAACACACTAAACTTAGCTTTTACTTCCAACTATTAAGTTTTGACCTGGATATTTGAATTCAGCGAGTTGCAGTAGTCATCAGTTATGGCAGTTTATGTCAAATAGCTTTAGGGGAAGTGGTACTGTGTATCACATAAGAAACAGAAGCCTATCACCAACCTCTCACTGTGAAATATTTGTGAAACACAAAACTGGATTTGCAATCTGAATCTTTAATCTCAACTAGCTGGCATTTATTTGTTTATCCATAGTCTCTCTCACTATTACAAATCTGCATACTTTGTTCAAACTGTATTCATGTCAATCTTTCCTCTGTGGTGCCTTTAGTGACAAACCCTGTTGTGTTAAAAGCCCATTAGAACCAAATTTGACTTGACTTGAATCAAACAGAACCTTCCGCTCCCTGGTTTGACCTTTCAGTCCATCCTCTTCTAATCTTATTACTGAGAGCTGCAGAGCAGGGATGCCAAAAGTGGACAGAAAGAGCACAAAGATCATTTTAAAGAACTGGCACAGTGTTGGTGTGCAACCACCTTCAGATAATGATAATGTTGGTCTTTAATAATTAGCTTTTGGTTTTATATACATATAATTTCAGGTCTGTAAGTCTGCAATCAATTTTATCAATTACTTCCAACTAGATTATTTTTATTATTCTTGTGAATCCATCAAATATGGAAAAACTATGGTGGAACATTTTCTTTACATCTTTCCTGTAAATTATTGAAATATCTGGATTATGCCAAACTGCAATTTTAAAAAAAAGTGTACAATCGTGTATTCGTTAACTTCTATCTCTATCTACAGAGTGAGTGGGTCCTCTTCTGTGGATGTGATATTTCTACAATAGCCCAGAACGGACAAACCAAACACTTGCTCTAGATAGGGCTTTTCGGCAACTCTGTTTCTCCTACATGCTAGGAAGGCTAGTTTACTCAGTTGGTTGCAAACTTTACCACTAGATGCCACTAAATTCTACATGCTGGACCTTTTATATGAATGAGGTCAACCAAAACCAAAATCCCATTCTGGTTAGTTGGTCTAAAGATTTTCTACTTACATCCTATTACAGCATTGATTTTCTTTGCTGATTCTTTTTTCAACGCTGTAATGGCACATTTTCAGATAACAAAAAGTCTCTTTTGCCCAAATCACATCTCAAGAATGCAAAATTGTGGTCGAACCTGCCTGCTCCATTAAACCTCATTCAGGACTGGTAGTGGATCTTTACGGGCAAAATCAATAAGGGATCTCACAGTGGTGTGACTAACCATGGTCATCTGTGTATTTTGTGGAAAGGACAGTAAGCCTCTTGCCGGCGTACCCACTTCATATATCAGAAACCCAACAAACTAAGCATTAGTGCCTCAGTTTGACCTTTCAGCAGAGCCAAGCACTGTGTATTTAATCCCTTTATGAAGTGCGGCGGGGGTGAAGGCAACCAGAGGCATCCTGAGTGTTGTGAAGTGTGGAAACTGTGTGAGAAGAGAGACCACTGACCTTCATGACTATAGATCAGAGCTGAGTCTTGAATATGGAAATTATGTCAAATTAATTAGAGAAAAGATTATATGACTCCCCAAATCTGCTTTGTTGAAATCATTACTTTCACACCATGCATTCAGTAATGGAAGCAGGTAAGTATTAAGACAAACTATCACAGTGTTAATTTTTGTCTGTTCATGAAATTTGTTGACAGTGACAGAAATATAGAAAAGTACTTACTGTTTGTCTGAACATTTTCTGAGTATTTTCTAATTTAGTCAGAGAAGCACCAGAAGCATAAACAGTAAAACTGATATATACATTTATGGGACTTCATTATAAGACTAGACAATCAATATAAACTTCAGGCTCTTTTGGACTTGTGTGTCCCTAATGAAGGGATTGTGTTGACGTAATATGATCTATTCATGCAGTAAGTTGAAAGTTTAAGAGAAGACTATTCTTTGGATGTAGTTTTATTTATTGTTCATTTTGACAACATCTTCAGTTCACTTCCAGGAAGACCACAGCACTTTTTTTTAATCAAAGAGCATCTCCTTTAGTGTAAATACTGTTGCTGTGTGCCACATTGGCTGTCAGCCGAAACTATTTTTTATATATTTTAAATTGAAATGTCACTACAAGGATTTAGGTTTCATATCAAGCAAGAAGCTGCCGTAAATGCTTTTGAAAGAAATACAATCTGCCTTTGTCAGGACAGGAGATAAAGACATTTCCCCCCTCAGTTTGAGAATAGTGAATGTTTAAGGTAGCTGTAGATGTAGCTGCCTTGAGAGAGAGGAACAAGATGGAAAATAAAATATTGTTCTCTTTTCAGCTAGAAGGTCTGAGGAATGGCCAGAAACATTGTCTCTGTCAGACAAGACTTTTGTGTTACATGACAACCAAGCAGTTCCTGCTGGACAATATTTAAGAGGACAGGTTGCAGTGGCAGAGCTGAGAGGTTGGTGCCAGATGCATACACACAAAATACACCAATGCACACATGCTGAATGATGCTCAGAGCAGAAAAAGATCAAAGATGTAGAAAAGGAGGCAGAAAAGACAAGATTTGAGAGTCTTAAATCACTGATTTGCCACGTATTCTCAAAAGAAAATTCAGCACTTACACAAAATGTACATGTGTGAAAAATACCATATCACAAGAAGCCAGACAGAATTACACACTGTGTTCATACATGATTCTGCACAGCAATCACGCATTTCTATTTTTGAGATAAAGACTAGAAATACAGATTTGCACATATTTTATGTAGCTACTGACGTACATGATTGGACTCTCATTTAACCTTCAGACTACTCACACTACACGCACAGCTCAGCATGAAGCATGAACTCATTTGCTGAAAGTGGAAAAGACTTTCACACATAAAAGCATGAAAGAATAAAAGAGAGGGAATGAAAACGAGCTGCGGTTGTATCTGAAAAAAATTACAAATGTACAAAATTACACATGCATAAAATATCGTATCACGCTCTTGCACATATAATTATACATATAATATAATTATGTGCATTCCAAACCCATTTTGCACATTTGTGCAGCTCTTTGGGGGTAGCTGAAGCCTTTTCTACATGATATTTGATGCTTTGGTGCCCAATTTCTATTCATACTGCTCCACAGTAACACACAAAAACTGAAACATTAAACTTAAATGTCATTCAAGATGAACCACTTTAGTTAGTGTCCCCCAGAGTCTTTAATGCTCATTACAACCTAAAGTATGAAGGTTGACATACTGTTAAATCTTCTGTCTTATAATATCCTGGTTGTAGACCTCAAGGGTAACACCTGCATCTGATTTGTTCAGCAATTCAAATACGTTGGCAGTCAACCAGATCTTTGTATGCAGGATTAAGAAAGAGGGACATTACCCTCCTACATGGGTGGCTAGCTACATACATGATAACAGTGGCATACAATGGCCATGAAGAAGCATGCAGGAGATACATGTCTGATTCTGCTACACATTTGTATGTCCATACTACTTGGCAAAAACTAGGCTCTGCTGATCATTTGAGCCTGATTGAAGTGTCACATTATTCAATACTCGCACTTGCACGTTCACATTAACACACATATTGTCACATGAACCCTGATCCTGCATAGACATCCTCCCTGTGAGCTGACGTCTGGATGTGGTCTGTGATTTGTGAGGCTGTTTTCAATGCAGGAGGCTGCAGGAACAAATTAAACTATAACTCAGTGCTTCGGGGCGCGGCACGGCACACAGATATGCATGAGGCATGGTGGCTGAAAATATACACATCAAAACACATACACACATCTACCAGAAAACACACACACAGGCCACATCAAATTTCCACTAACTGCACTTAAACTGAGCTAATTCAGACTGAGGACTTTCTTTCTTTCTTGTGTTTGTCTTTCCTTTGCTCTTCTATTCACTGTACCCTTCCCCCACCCTCCTTTCGTTCAACACGCTAAAACAATGTAGCAAATTGTAGCAGCTGAAATGCAGCGCAGGCAAAACTCAAATTAACAATTTAGTGCTTTACATGTGTAATCAGTCATAGATTAACATGATGCACTCGCACGCACACACACACACACTCAAATGTGTTAAAGTAGATTTTTTTTAAAGGAACTTTTTATTTCTCTGACTGTATGGAAATCTAATGCTTTCGCTTCATAAATGATGAACAAAGGCACTAAAACATGGGACTTAAAGGTAACACTTGACATTCATGTAGCTGTTATACGAACTAGTATAAAGTCTTACCAAGTGCCATCTTTCCTTCCCTCCCTTTAGCAATAAAGCATTTTATGTTTAAACACATAATTCCTAATGAACCATTAGACATAGAAGACATATTTTACAGGATGTCTTATGAATATACAAATCTTTCATTTTAGGTTTTTCCAGTTTGTCCAAGACTTTGGTTTATGAACAAATTCCTGCAAAATAAATGACCATTCGATCATCCATCCATCGGCCTCGGCTGTACTTTGTGTCTCAATGGGAAACATTATTAACATCAGCATGTTAACATTGTCACATTTGAATTTAGCTCACAGCATTGCTGTTTTTAAGTCTCGAAGAGCCGTTTCATTGCTGAAATTTATGTGTAGATCTTTGGTTTTTCCAGTTTGCTTTTAATATCTACGTTGACCTTTGACCTCTACTGATTCATAACATTTTAATACTTCTGTGTAAATTCCATGTGTCTCAAAGTCAGGATTTACAACCCTGAACCATCTGTGCATCCTGCTTTCCTTGACAGGTGATATACATCAGTGTTGGCTTGACCACGCGGACAAAATGGAGACAATATAATATACCTGGGCTTTGCTGGTCTGACTTACACCTAAATCCATACACACATTCTGTATCTACAGCAAAATATAACCTCATTACTTTTACTTTCAGCAGTATATGACTCATCCAAGCAGCAGACAGCCGTCTGTAGGACATAACAGGGTAATTATGTGATCACTCTACTTATACTTTGTTGTCAATGTGTGAAGTGAGATGTGTCATATGTTAAGATTGCACAGTTATTAAGACTGTTGAGCAACCAGCCATGAATTAGTCTTGGTCTGCTGCAGCAGACCTTCTATTTATTTTTAAAAGCATTTAAATCTCAAGGCCTCAGTATGCTTCAAGCCAAGTCAGACTGTTGTACAACGTCTGAAATCCCATTTTTTAAGATGCAACCCATTTTTAAGGACTTGTCATCTGTGTTTGTTTAAATGTTCAGGTTCAAAGATCAAGATTGGTGTGCTGTGAAAGCTACATGCCACTAAACGGACCTTGTGGTGATATTGTTTTCTGCTGCTTCCAGGATCAAGATTGAACTTTGGACCTGAGCTTTTAAGCCATCATAGATGAGAAGTACTTAAAGTGCTCAGAGAAATTGAAATGCGAATGCAATACCATGACAACTGGGCAAGCTGATGTGTTTTAAAGTCCCAGAACAGCTTCTAAACAGACCTTGAGGTGTTTTTGTTGTCTCAAATATATGGTTCTCTGTTTTTCTAGGTTTTTGTACTTTCGTTTTCCAGTTTGTCCCTATAATATGTATATGGTTTTTTTTACATCATTTTTGAGTTTTGTTAATGAGGGAAACAATACGGCCAAATAATGAATAATACATTTTCAGTGTTCAGGCAGTGCTGATAAACTTCTAGATAATGCCAGATATGCATACAAACACACGAATGGGTTACATCTGAGTTACACTAGAGCTTCCCTTCTTCCTTCTGTTTTTCCTTGCTTCATATTCAAAATTAAATCACATCTGATCCAAGCTTATTCAGCATGTTTGAAGTCTCGTCTTTCTCCTTTGTTCTTTTTTATCACATCGTTCCCTTCCTTCCACCCCTCCTTTTAATTAGACCTTCCTTCTTTTTGTCCTTTCTTTGCTTACTTCCCTCACTTAATTCATTTACTCATTTACGCCTCCCTCTGTGCAGTTAGAGGCATATTGGTAACGAAAAACTAACCTTTTGAATCACCATGCTTCCTTCAATTTGTATCTTTCATGCATTCATTCATTTGTTCACTATAAGTAAGAATATTGACAACTCAGGGACAGGTTAATTCAGCCTAATTGAAGGAACTTTTTTTCAGTCTTTCTTGCCTTCTTTCCTTCATTTAATCAATTAAACTGACACAGCAAAATTACTCTAATGATTCTGTCCCTGTGAAGAGCTTTTACTGGAAATTGGCTTTCTGACGCCATTTCTTTTCCTTAGTTGGGATGACACTCACTTCTGATTTGATTAAACAAAGCAAAAGAAAAGAAAAAAACGAAAGTGCCTGAAACACTTGTCAAGTCACACACACATAATATACAGTACACTTGAATGCAGTTGAACCCTCTTATCCATTTTTCTTTGGAATAATAACAGATAATCATCCATATATGTGTAAGACAAAAAAATAATAGTGTCAAATGTACAGTTTTGCTCTGGTCTGTGTTGTGTAAAACAAAAGGCTCATCTGATACTTCAAGGTTTTGACCATTTAATATTTAATATGGTAATCCTGGAATATAATACACTTTTAAAGGGTTTATTTCAAGTAGGCCAGGTCAGGGGATTTTGAAGACTTTAATCGTTAGGATTTACCAGGGGTCATATTCACAAAACATACTTAGGCTAAAAGGAGACTCTTTGGTTTTTGGCTTACCTGTGTTCAGACAGAATGGCAAGCAAATTTTTAATGGAAAGATGCTATGTGAATTCGCCAGCACAGATGCGTCTGCACGTGTGTAGAGCGAAAAAAAAAAAACGTATTCCAGGGTTTTATTAATCTGCTTCATAGATTAAGAGAGATGAGAGGAATAAGGAGACTGGAGGGAATATCAAGATAATCCAATGACACTAGACATTATTGTTGGCACTTCTGTACTACTTAAGAAAAAAAAAAGTTTGTAGTGAACTCGGAATATCTCATTAAATAAAAACAGTGAGAGGTGGATGACCTGCAACCAAGGTCACTGTGCAGTGACATGGTCTGTGTCTTAGACCACTAGGGCAAGAAACTTTAGAAAGCCTGTATTACAAACTGGGGATGGGGAAATTGAAAGAAGTGGGTATTTATCAGTCAAGGAGGGGCTGAAGATGCAATGTGAAGTGTAGAATCCAGTAATTTTGGAGCTTGACCCAAAATAGAGACTAAAATGTCAGAAAAAGTCAGCTTCTGTGTCAATGATTTTGACTGTTCTTTTCTGTATCTTGCATGTCTGGAAACCCAAAGGAAGTGCAATATTTAACTACTTGAAACCTTGAGAAACTTTAAGTGCCCATGACAGACAATTGCCTTTATCCAGATTCTCGTCCCATACTTGTAACTGAGCTGATCAGTCAGTTCTAGAGTGCCCTTAAATGACTAATGAGCTAATTTAGTGATTTATTCATCCAATCCCCCACTCATCAACTATCTCAACTGTTAGCACATCTCATCAGTAACTCTTCCACAGTATAATATATCATGATGACCTATAAGTTTACATTTAACTGCAGAAACATTGTGCTTCTCTTTGCACTCTTCCCTGCTTTGCTGCCTCCTCACTGTATCCATCAAAACAGCGAATAAAACACTTTGGTGGATGGTGGTCCACTCTACTTCCTTAGGGAAAAAAGATGATTCATTTATTCAGAGAGGAAGGAAAATATATAAAGAGAGAGGGAATCAACTTATTGAAGAGTTGATATATCATGAATTTGGCTGACAAAATTTCCACTTTGGGGATTGAGAAAGCAATCTTTCTCAAAAAAAGAATCTTTTTTTGAGGAATGCATGGAAGTCCTGAACATTAGTAACTCCCTCAGGTATTTGTTTAATTTGTGGGGAACCCATTTACTCTCCACTAAGCAAGCTGAGAGGGCAGCAGAGTTCACCTGACTTTTTCCCCTGAAGAGAAGTTAAGGTTGAACACTAAAACCTCTCTATCCTGTTAGTGACCAAGGTCCAGTTGTTCTTGAGTAGGACACTTCATCAACACCAGTTTCTGTTACTGTATAAACAGCAGATATATTCATTATCAGTCAATAGTTTGAAATGTCAGCATGTAAACATTGATGAAGTCAGAGAGAGTGAGGTGAGGTTGTAGATGAGTGAGCATGTTTTATGTAGCTAATTTCCGATACGTAAGGATAACAAGCTGTTTTGAACAGCGTCATCACAGTGGTCGTCCACTGCTCCTTGTCCAGTGCTGCTAAAATTCACTGGGAAACCATGAAGATCCAAAGCACCTTGTATAATTGATATGCAAGGGTCCTTCCAGACAAATGTGAAACGGTCACGTTTCACTTGCTCTAGCAGATTAGATCTAGCTCCCCGTCCAGTCAAACTTCCACCCAAACTGGATCTGGTTGGACCAATCGTAGCCATCTATTTATATGGGTAGGGTTTTATACGATGACTGACAGTGGACCATCACAGTCCAGATATGAAAAGTCACATATGACACATCTTGTTGCTCTGATTAGTTGTTGTGTCTAGTCTGCAGGTTTGTCCAGTTTTGACAGCACGTGCTCACAAAACTCAGATCAAACTGTGAAGTTGTCAAACAAGAAAGGTGTTATTCAAATATCCCACCTTTTTATCAAAGGTAAGTTTAGGATGGTAAAACCACTTGGTTAAAACGCTGACTGTTGAAGAAGAAATCCAAACTGCACTCTGACCTCCTCCCTAAGGCGTTTTGTAGTAGTGTAACAAGATTACAGTACTTCTGCTTTTAATACTGAGAGACAGCTGTCATTATGTGCACGACTACAAGAGACAGTTTACAAACAAAACTACACAGCTTAATTTAAGTGTGCAAACGAATGACCAGTACTGTTTTCTTGTGAAAGAATACCGACTCTTTTCACACATAACCCTGACATGAAAGGTTTTCACGATTGAGGGTTGAGGCTGCAAATGTAAAAGGGTTTTGGAGATGCACTAGCGGTGATCATGAGTTTACAGATGGATTCAATGTTTCAAGCGGACAGATGGAGAGATGATACACAGGAAGTCCTGACAGTGTGACTACCCCGACAGATCGAAAGGTGCACATAAACTTGGGGTGGTTCCAGAGACTGTGGGTGGTGGCTGGATGAGAGCACCAGGTTTTGGGATGAATGGACAGATGATAGATGGAGGAAATGGGAGCCAACACATTTGGCTGCAGTTGAGCTGCGGGTATCGACAGGGCAATGCTTTATGGGATAAGGTGCATCGCTAATGCAGCCAAGTGGAGAAGCACACAGACAGCCACTGAAATGAAATAACTGCAAATAATGAGGCTGGTTGATAATTATCATCATTTACAACCACACCTCACTCTTTTCTTAATGAGCCAGTGTTAGTTAGCATGAGCTAAAAGGTCAGAGAAACATCCAGTTTTCTCCAGATTGCTTTGGCATCGCATTTCCAAGGGATCTGCTGTCAATCAAACTGTGTGGGCGGGAGACTTGCTGGTGGTCAATGGTACTCATGGTAAACAGTGCACAAACTTACAATGTAAGTAATTTTCTCTACACTATCCTTACCATCACTTAGCGACTGAAAAATATGAATTTAGCTAATCTCATTGTGCACACTGGGCCACATTTATGAGAAATGACTGAGATAGAAAATAAAAATATAAAAAATAATATAAATCCTTCCCTGCCTGAAGCTGAATGGCCACTATACTATATTTTGTATGAAGCCATGTTCAATTTGCTGAATACAATTTACACACTGACCCCAAATGTACAGGAGTTCAGGACATGAGGAAGCACATGAGATTTTTTTTTTTTTTTGAGCACACATGCATGTATGCATTGGCTTAGGTGTAACCTCTTGATTTCTTTTTCTTTATAAAAGTTACTAAAACTGCTTCAGTACACACATTTAACACTTTACTTTCAATCTGGCTGCTTTGGTCTGAACATTTTATGGTATTTTATTATTCTCACCCTTTTTCAAGCTAGTATATATCTTATTCTTTTTAATTTTCATTATTGTTTTGGGGGTTTGTTAAATCATGTGGAACAGCAAAGTTTCCAGTTAATTAGCTGAAAACAACACAACAGTTAACAGATAATGACTGTAAACACTGTTGTTAAATGGATATAAGCCAATGGTGGTGTTATTAATGCAAATAACCTATAATACCTGGGGACTGTAATTAGACCACACACACAATTGCCAATTTATTTCAGGTTCTACATGGTTATACGTTTCATACAACACACAGAGCTGACATGCATGTGCACTGGAGGCAGATTGTGTGTGTGTGTGTGTGTGTGTGTAGGAAGGGTCATATTAATGCGCTGGTTATCAGGTTAACAGCAGAAGGTCAAAACAGAGCAGGTAATGAAGCTGAACATGCGTGTGCTCCGCTGAAGAGTCACAGCGCCGCTGGGAAATGAGCCTGAACCAATCAGAGGGTTTCCTCTGACACACGCTCTTTACCACACTCGTTAACACTGCCTCGTTAAGACTCTTTCTGTCCCTCCATCTTTACTTCCTTATTTCTTTCTCGGAAGCAGTTTCATTCCACCTCAAGCGAGTTATGATGATCACCTGGACATTTCGTTTTTTGAAATATCATTAGCATAGAAGAAAGAACTCTGAGGTACTTTAAAACTGTTAATGAAGGTAAGTTACCACTGAGAGAGTACTTAACTAAGCTAAAGCTATAAAGTACAAGCTGGCTGCTGACTTTGATTAACTGCTGATTTTAAAGACTTTCTTAAAAATCAGTCGACTTTAGTTTGTCTCGTCTTCTTCCACATCTCGCAGATGCAGTGCAACGCAAAGCAAAACTTTAAAGCAACTTTTTTTTGTTATCAACAGTGTTCTGAGAATGAGACTGAAGAAATGTAGGAAAAAATTTTGTTTTTTTTGTGTGTGATGTTTTAGCCAAACTAGGAGCTCTGGGGATGGCAGTGTTGGTCCAGATTAAAATATCTCAATACCTACTGAATAGCTATATACTGTGCAGACATTCATAGTGTCCAGAGGATAAATCCTAATTACTTTGGTAATTTGATCCCTTGACTTTTCCTCTTTGTGATCACTCAATATTTCACACTGTGCCACCGTCAGGTCACCAATGTAGTTTGTCCAATACTTTTTCCATTGACTAGCTATCGGAGTTTTAGTTGGTAAGGTTGTCTGATGTCTTTCAAGGCACATTTATGTCATGAGTGACCAAATAAACTGAACAGTAAACAGTCTCCAAAACACAGCCCTGGGTAGCTCACATGCTAATTAATGTTAGCTTACACAAGCTCATATTGGTTTAGGAGATATAACATAGGTTTTATAGTGTTAGCAGCAAAGGTCTGGAGGAAGAACGAAAACTACTTTTGACCAGCAGAATACAGTTTATGTGTGTATCACGTGTTCTTCTCTTCCTTCCTCTCTCTCTTCATACTCCCTTCTTTCTTTTCCTTTCTTTTGCTATCCTCCTCACATCTCTCCATCATATGAGACAACCCTCCCTGTCATTATCTCTTAATTTGCTTTCTCAACTTTCTCCAACCTGTTCCTTCTATCTCCTCGTCTCTACCAATGAACCTCTCTTTCTTTCTATCTCCTCAATTCTACATCCTTTCCTTGCTCCCCTCGCCCCTCTCTACCTCCTGCTGTCTTCTCCATCCTCCTTTTCTCCCTCTGCATCCTTCCATCTCCTACTTTTATTTCGCTGTCCTTTTTTTTCCATCCTTAGTATTCCTTTCTACCTCTTTAGTCTCCTCAGCTCCTGGTCTTAACCTCCTCCCCTGACTCCCTGCTTCTTTTCTCCTCCTCTATTCTGTTTACTCTCTACTACCTGTCCTTCCCTCCTTTTTTTCTTTTATCTCTCCTCACCTTTTCTATATTATTCTAACTCCTTCTGAGATCTTAGGTTTTTACCAATCCATCTCTTCATCATGCTTCTCATCTTTCATCCATGCTTCTCCTTCTCTACTTACCATCCTGTTATCCTTTAGTTTCCTCTTTTTCCTCCCCTTTCTCTCATTCTTCCTCCTCTCCCCCCTACATCATTTCACCCCTCTAGCTCTCAGGTCATGTCTGAGGTTGTTTGACTAATCTTTGAATGGCTTAGTAACATTTTCATGAAAATTTCACCTCGGCTGCATCTATAATTCAACGCCCGCTTCGCTTTATCAGTCATTAGACACGCACACACACTCATGCAACCACACACATGCACAAGCTCTTCTCCTCTGTACTCCTTTTACACCTATCTGCTCCTTTACTTCTCTGCCTTTCATCTGTGTCTCCCATTTCTCTCTTATCCTCTCCTCTTTTTGTCTTTCTACTTTCTTCTTTGTCTTTCTCTTTTTTCCTCCTCCTCTCTACTCTATATTTTTATTTCTATTTTCAAGCTAGTTGTTTTCTTTTTTTGTTTTTTTAAATCCTCCCTATAACTCTAACGCCTGTCCTGTTTGAGGGAAAATCCCATTAAAGAAAATTTTCAGTGACAATTTTAAGGAAAAACCAACACAAACCTCCTAGTCTCTGGAACCCTCTCAGCTTTTCCACAGGTGTTCAATTCATTCACATCATTTTCATTCTCATCAAAACATTCAATGACGTCTCGTGTCCTGTATGAAAGCATCTACATTTGTCGTGTTTCTCCACTCATTCCTTCAGGTTTTTGTCACCCTTCTGTGCATGTAAAATATGTTGTTTTTTTAATATGCTTAGATCCTTTACATTGTATCATTCTGCATGTAATTAAATACCACTGTAAGAGCATTATGCTGCAGAAGGTTTTAGTTGTGGAGGGTTTTTTAAGGCTCACTGTTAGTTGCAGAAAAATATTTCGTTAAGTGGTGGTACTCATAAGAAATTTAAAAAGGTATGCAGAACATTGTTTTAATTACGTAGAAGCTCATAATACAATAATCATAATCAGAACACGATGCTATAAACAAAGAAATTAGCAAGTGTAACGTTTTATAATATTACAGCAAAAGAGTCTGAGAGAGTGAGTTCAGGCAAAGCATTGAAGTCACACTTACATTAGCTGATTGGCATCAGCTTATTTATTCATGCTGACACTTCTCACTATTGCTCTCCTGATATGCTGATTGAACGCTGCCGGCTGCTGCAGCTCAGTCCACCACCCCGATCTCCTCATTGGCCAAGTGTTTGGTATTGATAACATATGTGTTTATTGAGGGGTGATTAGTCCTCCCAGCAGAATCCTTGTTCCTGCTGCAGTTCCTTCACAGCTTCCTCAAACAGTCTGTCATTGACAGAAGTCGCTCTGACTGACTGACTTACTGTACTTACAGTGGCTTTGGAAAGTCATCTTCTCATTTTTCTCATGTTTTACTGTGTTATGCCGGTAAATCTATACATACTTTACCATATCTTCATATTACAAGTGACCTCATTTGTAGAGCAAAACCAGTAGTTGCTAGCAGCTAGCCGGAGAATGAATCAAGGTCTGACCTGGACTAGTAACAAAATATTCTGACTTCTTCATATTTGACAAATCACAAATAAAGACGCGCAAGGGTGAGACGAATGTGTTTGTGTCAAAGTGACTCAATCGGTTCGTTTTTTGTGTTATTGTTCGATTTGAAAAGAGCGATATAACAGCTTTTTATGGTTGAACAAAAAGGATCTTACTCTTCATCAGAAAGGTCTATCTCTGTGGGGATACTTTCCATAATGTTATAATAACAATCTCAGCCTGTCAGTGGCAAAAACAAGGACGTACATTGATGGTGCGCAATTGCCCTGAAGGATTATGCTGCAGCCCGTTTCGTGGCTGTCGGCTGCAGCACTCTCCCTCAATACTCGGCCAATTTCCAATTAGTCCAGGTTCGGTTCCAGATTGAAAAATGTCTAACACTCACATGTTTAAGGCTGAAGGAGAGAGGATCGGAAACAGAGCCATGCATATGGTTAGAAAATAATGGGGTGGCAGTACATTAAAGTTGAGACCCAGATCACATAACCTTCTTTCCTTTGTTTCTTCCTTTCTTCCTTCCTGCCTTCCTTCTTTCCTTCCTTCCTTCCTTCCTACCTTCTCGCCCCTGCCCTTTACACATTGCGCCAATTAACAGTGTAACTGTTCTCACATGGCTTTTAGTGATGCATTTTGGTTCACTTGAATTTTCTCCCCCCCGCAAAAAGAATCCATCGAGAACGATCAGCAGAGCAAATAAACAAGGTGAAACGGCACCTATATGGACTTCAGCTAAACTGTCGTTCCACCCTAACAAACCCAGCAAATTAAAGTGAGTATGACAGCAACATGAAGTGAAAACATAATGGGTCAAACATAAGACAGCACAGAATGGAGGAGGCATCACCAGAGAAAGAAGAGAGAGACCTGAACGGAGATGACAGAATGCCAGGCAGATATACGAGACAGCAAA
>NW_023339740.1:25805282-25805406 GCF_004916995.1 Morone saxatilis | reverse complement strand
GAAAAGGAGGAGGAGGAGGAGAGGTTTCCATCTGTTACTGTGTTTCTGCTGAATCAGGGAGGTGGCTGAGTTTCTAAATGTCAGGACTCCTCTTGAATCCTGACTGCACGCACACACACACACA
>NW_023339740.1:25804895-25805191 GCF_004916995.1 Morone saxatilis | reverse complement strand
ACACACACACACACAGAGGAAGGCTGTGAATGTTACAGCAAAGAGAGAGCACAAGCAATTTGCATTAATGAGAGTTTAGTTGAAAATGTTGGCAAAGCCAGAGAGAGATCAAGAATGGAGGAGAGTGGAAAGAGAGAGAGAGATGCTGACAAAGACAGTGAACGGAAGAGAGAAAGCAGACAAGTCAGTCAGTCGACTAGTCAGTAAACAACCAGTCAGACAAGTGCATCAGCAGTCAGTCAAGTGGTTGCACTAAAGCATATTCATGAGCTCTGTTGTCAGAAAATCAAACACAG
>NW_023339740.1:25802577-25804870 GCF_004916995.1 Morone saxatilis | reverse complement strand
AGACACAAACAAGCAAATAAAAAAAACAGCATTGTTAAAAAGGGAGCTGGTAGTTTCTGGCATCATTACATTTTGTTGTCAGGCAGCTGACATTGTCGGAATGCTTTTAAATGCACCACCAGAGAGTGTTTTCAGAGCAGTCCCTGGTTGCAACAGCATTATCATAAAACAATAACTAACACTTCTTTATCTTATGCAAGTTTTAAGTTGATGTGTACTGCGCTAAATAAAACAGAAAACACTGAATGTCTAAAAACTGAGGATGTGATGCAAACCATGTAGCCTATATATCCAAATATTAGCTAATGAGCTCAATTATGTCCAAGTAATTCACCATTCAAGCAATCCATTTAACAAATATCACGTACAGCTTCTCATGTTGACACGACATTAAACAATTGAGGCTTTGGCTTCTTTGGGTAGAGCTGGCGACCCATATACGCAGCGGCCTGGGTTTGAGCCTGACCTGTGGCCCTTTGATGCATGTCGTCCCCTCTCTCTCTCTCTGCCCCCTCTTCCTGCTTCTACCCAGCCATCTCTATCAAATGAAGGCAAAAAGGCCAAAAATAATACTTTAAAAAAAAAATGGATTTGTACTTTTGTTTTTATTTTTTTAAGGTACTGTTTTAGTAGTGGTTGCAATAATCATGAAACCCAATTCCATTAACGAGCTACTATTAAAATTAACCATTAAACCAGTCAATAACAAGATTTTGACATTTCTACAAATGTATCTCTCCTTTAACATGTGTGATTGGGCCCTTCTAGGCAATACTGCAGGACTGCTTCATCGTAGCATTGGATTTACACAATTTATTTAATCAATTAATCAACTGACTGATTAATTGATTAATGTATTTGACTTGATTAGTTTAAAACAATTTCTCTGTTGAATGTCCACAAAAATGCACTTTTCAAAAATATTTAGATATCATAAAACATTAAATTACATAACCTGGGATAGATTTTAACCAAATCACCCACTTTTAGTAATCAGTAAACCATTCAATGAGTGCTACATGGACTCACAGACAGGAAGACATGTTTGCGTGCCACACCTCAATTCTCTTCAACAGTAAAACCCTTTAGCTATGTGTGTGCGTGTGTTAATGGCCTATGTGTAGGTGTGAGTCTCTCTGGGCAAGCGAACACCGAGCATATGTGTGTGAGTGTGTGTCACCGTTAACCCCCATCTGCTCTCAAGTGATGTTCAGCTGGCTGCTGCATCACTGTGTGTATGTGTGTGTTAGTGGGCCAAGGTTGGTTTCCTTGGAACAGTGAGGTTGTGGTTAGTGACCTGGTTGTGGTACAGTACCTACTGTAGTAATATATTTATTTATCTATATATATAAATGTGTTTATGCGTGGTATACTTCAGAAGGTTAGTGTCTTTAACAGATAAATCCTGGTAACAGAGTTAAAAATTAAGAAGCTGATCTAAAATTAACTTTAAAACTCCCATGCACCTTTATATTCAAATAATATAAACATTTCATTCAAGGTCATGAGTTTCGGCTTTACAGATCTGTTAGTGGGGATCTTTGTTGCATATCATACTCCATCTCGCTCTACAATTTCCTCTTAACTTTTTACTCCATCTATCCATTTAAGGCATAAAACCCTCAAGGCCTCAAAAACATCTTTAAAAAAAAAGAATTGGTTTTGGGGATCAATTTACCCAAATCAAAGAAGTCAGCACACATTTTTACCTGTGAATATGGTAACATTTTGTGTCTGATATTGGACACATTTTGGGGAATGTTTGATTTCCTGTTAGCTGTCTTTACAGTCTTTAACATATATGTAACATTTCCCCAATAAAATGTTGTCAATAATGTCATTCATTTTGTTGAGTCGTGAACTTACATTATCTCAAATGTTTCAAAAAGTATTCAAACACAAAGAAATCTGTAATTCTATTCATGATGCTTTTTATTTAGTCTCCTTAATGCTATAACTTCTGGGTAAACAAAGCAAAGAGAAAGAAAGTTGGCAAACATAAACGTGAATAAAACTGGATTTCTTCCTGATTCACGTCAGATTTCAATCAGCAAAATGTTTTTTTAAATAAAACAACAACTCCCATGATCCCACAATACAATCACAACGTCACCAAATGATGTCTTTTATTTTGTCTTAGCGGAAGACATTACATGCTGTGTGCTTAAGACTTCAAGACCCCTGCTTTTGCTATTACACATTTCATCAAGATGAGTGATGTGTGTTGTGACCTGAAGTGGGACAAATAAGACAATATGTGTTTTTAATAAATCAGGATGAAAGCTGGATGCGA
>NW_023339740.1:25793119-25802477 GCF_004916995.1 Morone saxatilis | reverse complement strand
TGTTCATGCCTTTCTCGAAGATATTGAGTTTACACTGTATTTACATTTTTCAATCCATGGGGGCAATTATCCAGCTATCAGAGCCCACAGCTTAATGCGTTGAGGGGAAACAGTAATATAGATCATTTAACTAAAATACTTGGATTGGTGTTGAAATGGCTGTTATTTGTTTCAATGTAATAAATAACTTAAATTAAAATTCGTCATCCTTATTAAGTGCAAGACCGTCTTGTTTACAACGGAGTACAGAAAATAAAATATACAGAAGTTGAGGATCAGCTTCTGGTTTTTCTTGGAGTTTAATTGAGGTCAGTTGGTCCATTCTACAGTTCAGATCTTAGTATGTACAGTTTGGTGCTGTCTTGTTTCCTATTGTGCATTTAATATCTAAAATGCAATTGGAAACAGCTATAAAAAAAGGTACAGGGGATTGTTAAATACTTAATGGGCTCATAAATCACCAATCACCATGATGAAACCAACATTCATGAAAACCAAATCAGTTGACAGTAACCTCAACGGTCCAAGTATAAAGCGGCACTGAAGTTACATCAGCTGCTTGGCTACCAGTTGAGTAGTAATACAGTAATACTGTTGCAGGTATAAAAGGCAGATAAAAGCTCATCAGGCACCAAAACACTGCAATGATTTCTAATGCTATGAGACAGGATTTTACAACTCGGAAAAGTTATCAACCGTTACCGTCAAGCCATGAGCAGAATTAAAACACTGCACAACTCTTCTCCAGTATGTTTTATTTTCTGTTTTCAGCCATCTTGTCTTTATCAGGGTGGCTTCTGAGGTTGTTTCCCATTCCCTTATACAGAGCATCAACATGGTATGTTTATGTCCCCTCAAATGTCAGATATTGACTTTACTGACTTGTATCTGTGCTACGTTGGTCACAAGAGAAGTGTTTTCTTCTACTGGGGATCTCAAGCATACCCTGGGTAAGCTAGATTTAGTACGTAACGAATTTGAAAGCCAATCACTGTCTAGAAAATACCACCGGCAAAGAAACCTGAAACCTCCGGTGCACTAACCAGTACAGCGAGTGACAGTTTGCACTAGCATAGTGAAAGTTTTGACAGCAAACATGGTAGAGTGCCGTTTTTTGGACATAAATTGGACCCTGGAGCTTCCTTCCACTATCTACTACATAATAACAATGTGGACACACTGTAACATCATAGCAGATATATACATTCACAACCACTAACTCTGTGTCAGCCACTGCCAGTTACAAGCTAACAAGCTAACAATGAACTACTAAAAGATTCTAATTACACTTGCCAATCTGATACATCCGCTAGTCGCCAAATTTGCTGCACAACAGATTCCTCATGTGAATCTGGGTCTAACTGAAGCTCAAACACGTAGGCTCTGGATAAATCTCTCTGATGTTTACTCTAATGCTAGCCATCTTGATGCGAACCACTCTTTTTTACTGGTCAACCTAGCAGAAGCAACGGTGGGATGGGTATAGATCCAGAATTCCTCAATGAAGAACAAAGTTAACTTTTTATGTGAGACAACCATGTTAAGCAAAATATTAACCAGTGTGTTTTTGCATACTTTAAAAAGTGTCTGGAGGGGAGCTTTAATAAATAAAGAATGGTTTACGATTGCGATGGGCAGCAAGTTACAGTTCTCTGACAAATTAAACCGTTATCAATGTAAATGAGAAGTAAAGTTAAGGAGAACTTTTGTAAGAAAGTATTCAGTTTTCTTAAATCTGGTAGAAAAGAGCCCCGTGCTTTGTCGCAGCTCCATTAAATTAGCCCACCGTAAATTGCCTTAAGTCAACAGTCAATGTAAATGCACACATTAGGGTTGTATAGCATGGTATGAACATGTGGTTCTGGATTTAATTTCAACTATAAACATGAAACGCTATATTTGTTTTTACAATATTTTTTTTTTCTACAAAGAGGTGCACACATGCAACACAGCACCACATGGTTTCTTTTTTTTCCTTCAAAAGAGACCACCTAGTGCTTTCTTCATTACTCATTCTGTATTGTTACTCCACAAGGAAATTACCACCACCACTACAGAGAATAGGAAGGTAAAATGAAAGAATGTAAAATCTCCCTCTTACAAGGACTGCAAGCCTGAGTTTTACAATCCAAGTTTCTATTACAGGATCCCCCCCTGAGAGGAACATTTGGAGCGACACAACATGCACTACAAAAAGAGAGAGAAGCCTGCTCAACCAAAACTGAATTTACCCTCCAGCTGTATTGCTACTGAGAATCAGAGAGGAAACGTTGGACATCCAGGCCATCGTTTGCAAAGGAAGACACATCTATAGTTCAAGTTCAATGACTTAAAACAGTATAACAGCAGAATACTTTTCTACACAAAGTGTGTTAGGTTTGATGGTGAAGCCGTTGTTTACAAATTGTAAATTGGATCATAGACCCACTGAGCAATACAATGTAAACGTTCAGTAAATCATCTGCCATATATCCTGAATGAAGTGACCTTGAGCAAGAACACCTCCTGTCACCACTCACACACACACACACACACACACACTCACTCTCTCACACACAGAGCGTGTCAGTTCAGCTAAAAGCATCTCTTGAAGGTTGAAAGTGTTACATGGGAATGCCTAAGGGTTTGATAATCCAAAAGAGTACACACAGCAGACCCACTATAGGTGCCTGCATACTCAAACATGTTCCATACATTCAGTATGGACAAATTTAGGGCTGTACATGGACGTACATGGGAAGTACTTAAAGTACTTAAAAGACTGGTGCTTTGTCTCTTTGGATGACAACACATGACTTTTTATGAGCTATCAAAAGGAATCCTGTAAAACTTACAGCCTACATAATCAAAGAACAACTAAATCGATTTATAAATCTGATCAGATGTTTAATTTTAGGTTGTTATCAAACAACTATTGAGGTTTGATATCCAGCAGTACATGTGACACTTTTCCAAACAGACATACTGCAGATTTACCATGTATTACAGTTACTATAACTTAAATTAATCTTCTTCACAACATCTTTCCCAACTTGAATGCACGCCACAACAGAGAAATATTAATTCTTTGTAGAAACCTATGAATGTAGAACAAAAATCAATATACAAATATTTTTTATACAACTTAGAATCCACATGTTTAACAACACTGCCTCATTGCCCTCTGCTATCTAAATCACACAACGCTGCAGAGCTCAAACACTAATGAGTTCCTGCACACGGAGTCAAAGTGCAGCAACATCTATTCATTATCAGCACAGCGGCGCTGAATAATTAATGTGACCAAGTTTAAAACTGAATCATGATTTATTTATCCTTGTTTTCATTTTTCTCTTTTTAATCTCTAACAGCAGCCTGAACACACGCAGTAGTAGAATGATGAACACAGTGTGAGTAGTGAGCGCAGTGTCTCATTTAACCAGCGCTGTAGTTCTCGCAGCTGTGTTTGCCTGTACTGTGCTACCATCAAGTGTTGTATTATCGTTGTTGTCAGGTGAGAACCTTTAATCTCCAGCTTTCTAGCTGTCAAAGGTGCAGAAACAATGGAAATGTGTGAGAAAAAAAAAATACAGCCCACTCATTAATTTCAATGGCGCTGCTGCGCTGTCAACACAGTTCTCTGAAGAAAAACGCAGGGACGTCAAGCAAAAGGGATTAACCTGAATGGTTCTACTTTTGCCGCAACCCAATTTGTCATCAGAAGCTGTGCTGTGTGGTAAGAATCTCCTTCCTCAACAGGCCTACAATGTTTTGGCTTCTCATCTGGATCTGTTAGTCAAATTGGCCTTCCTGGGTTGCATTTCATCTTCTCTCCTGTACCTGAAACCTGCCTAAAATGTTTTGTTTCTTAGCACCAAGATATGTCCTGTTGTTCCATTTTGGGGATGCAAGCTCTTCACCTGACAGCAGTAACATTGCTTGCCGCTCGCTTGCCGCCTAACTACTGACAAGCACTAAACAAAAGTGCAATTTTTGCGACCTCATCCAGCCACACTAAAGATTTTGGCATGGGGACTGCAGTCTTCTGTCTGCAGGTAGTGTACAGTGGATGGACAGAAAACAGCTGCCTGCCGCTGCTGGAAATTAGGTTGATGAGAGGCTGAACTACAGTAAATGTGCTGTTAAACAAACATATGAGCTAAAACAAGGCTAAAGAGGTCTGTAGAGCTTAGAGTAGAGTCACAGTTTTCTGCTTGATTAAACCCCTTTTTGGGCGTGTGCAGACTGATCGATTGCCATCTCTGTCACTTTCCAGTTAAGCATGTTGCACCAATTGAACCTTTAAAATGGAAATAACTGTTTTTTTGCCACCGGGGGGCAGCAGAAACTATAACAGTCAACAAGTTGATATGGTGAACGTCTTAGCAAACAATTGCTTATATACATCAAGCAACAATATAATTCCTTTGGATTCGTGTTTCTGACCACCTAATAGATGTAGGCCCAATGTTCAGTCTTTTTTAGCTCTGTTTTTTGGTCGCCACCAACTATTCAGCTGCTAAATGCTCCATTATATTTAACAGCTAGTCGCTAACTGAGCAGGTAGTGTACAGAGAGTTCCTTTTCTGCTGAAAAATGCTGCTGCTTGTATCTTACTTTGCTGTGAAATTAAACAGTCAGTATTTCCTGAATCGGAGCTCAGGCACCCTGTCTCTCAAACCAATAGGATTTTGTAAAGCTTTTTTAATCTCTACACGAAGCAGAGAGAATATGTGGGTATATTTGTGACCAGAGGAGAATGCATTTTGCCCCATTTCTCATAGAAATGAATGTGGAGCAAAATTCAGTTTAGCTGTATAATAAATCTCAGCATAGCTCCACCCATCTTAAACCTGAAAGGAGCTCTAATCAAACACCTGTGAGACTGTGCAAGACCTAGTGGAGCTTCAAAGCAGAATATGTTGGACTAAAGCATGAGAAATTAAAAAGTTTTAATCATTTGTGCTGAGCCAAATAACTGGTTTTGGAACCATCTGTAATTGAAACATAGTTTATAATGAAGCGTTGTTCTGCTACAAACAGAATATCACAAAGATAGCACACACTTCTCATCAGCAACAAGCAGACTGATCCACACACACAGTCATAAAAAAACAAACCAGCATCATCAATCCTCCATAAATGCTGTTTAAGAATAATAAAGACAGTCACCAGCAGTCCACAGCAGGCGCCTGCAGCCTCACTGATCTTATCCTGCAGACTCTTCCGTTCCCCTGAGCCTCACAATCCTGCCTCTGGCTGCAACTTACTGCACAGCACCGACTCCACTCCCCAGAGTGCATTTCACACCGTGCACATTAAACACAAGCATGTTACTGTGGTGCTGTGTGAGGCATACACTATGTTTTGCCTGTTGTAAATGATGTATTCTGCTCCTGTTTTGTGTTTCACCCACAAGCTAACATCTGACATACACTTGACAATATTACTCACAAAAACCTTAATTTCTCAAGTGACAGGACTCTTTAAAATGTTATTTATTCATGAAAAAGGGTAAACTTGTTGTTCATTCATGAGGCTCATCCTGGGGCTTTAAATTCAGATGTTATTTGGTTGGGATGAGGTGGATCTCCCTTCCAGCAGTCCAGATAAATTCAGTCACAACTCACAATCATCTCTTAGGTTTTATGTTGTTCATTTTACCAGAATTTTCCTGCTTTCACAGATTCCCATCATTTTAACGAAGATACATGTTTCTTCTATTTCAGCTGTTTTGGTAAGGCTCAAATACATCTCACACTTGAGTCAGCTGCCAAACTGCACTATAGCCTGTTCATTTGCGATGGCACTTGAATGCACCACTAGCAGGGTTTTTACCCAGCTGAAACTTTAAAAGAAAAATACAAATACAGGATTTAAAGCATTCCTTTAAATAGCCTATCGTTATTCCTGGATGTGCTTCCTACATCTTCTTCAAACTTGATCGATAAATCTTCGCAGCGCACTGTGACTCAGTTCTGGTCCACCAAATGCCAGAACAAATCTAGAAATAGCCAAATTCAGACTGCAGGCTTACAAGAGCAAGAGATGTCATGCAAATATTCTCTGCATGCAGCGAGGTTCACATCTGTACGGAGCAACAGCCAGTGTGCTGATATCACACATCAGGGATGCAGAACAGGACATGACAGAGTAACAAACCCGACCTGTCAGCTCCTCCTGGTCTGCTTCACGAGGACCGACAGCGAAACGGGGATGCTGACGTGCGCGTGGCTGTAAACACACATTCACACACCGACACTGACACAACCGAGATCACTGTTCAACAGTCCCAACAGAAACACGAGCAGTTCCGTGGATGAAGATCAGCTGTCCGTGCAACACCTGCTGATCAGAACCATCACCATCCTCATCCTCATCCTCATCCCGCGTTCTGGCACGCTGCGTGCGCAACATTCAAGTTTAAGAGACATTTAAATCCCCTTTGGCTTTTATGGGAAAGAAAAGGAAAATCAAATCAAACTGCAAAAATGAGATAAAAGAGGCCAAACTGAAGAATTAAATACACCAAAATTAAAAATTAAAAAAAAATCTTGTAAGATCTGAGAGAAGACATATGTGTCTTAAAATGGAAAGCGAGAAAATGTCAAAGATAAATAAAAGAAACTGGAATAAACACAAGAAAAGCCAGAAGATGGGCTTCCTTCCAGCAACAAGCAGCGGGTAAAAGCTCCGGTAAAGACTTGCAGGACAACAGAGAGACACACAAATCCAACCAGCCGCTAAAATTCTGTGCAAAAAAATAAAAATAAGAGTGGGGGGGACAAACCAGGAAGAAAGAGTAGAGGACGAGAGGGAGAGAGAACTGACCTACCAACGGAGGAGGCAAAAACGCTCAAAGAGGCTGAAGCGAGAGGAGAAGAGCGGGCAGGCGGAGAGGCTCAGTGTGCGCTCGGTAACCGGGCTGAAGCTCCGACTGCGCGCCGGCCAGTGGGGCGGTGATGAACAGCAGCAGAGTGCCGACTGGAGCGAACCACTGAGCGCTGGCAGGCAGGGGGAGGCCGGGCAGCAGAGCGGCCGCCGGGAGCTCCGTGCGTAATTAGGCACCTGGCTAAAAAAGCGAACGGACACAGCCAGAGAGGCTCTTAAAGGGACACCCCGTCCAAAAAAACTAATTTAATACAAACACTGCTCTGCCGCAGTTTCACTAACTACATAATAAACCCTGCTGCTGTTAATTCAGCAGTAAATAACTGAGCCTAATAGTGTTTATTCTGCTTTTGAAGGGAGCCATCCCATCACTGAGTACAGGTACAGCTCACACACACCCAGGCATCCTCCTCTCTCCCCGCCCCGGTTCCTTTGCTTACCCTTTTCCCAACTTTTTTTTACCCTTATTGCCCACCCTCAAATAACGCAGTGGGTGAGCTGGGTGCACACCTGGCAGTAGGGATGTTACTCATTCAGGCTGTAGACTACTGGAGACAGACAGTATGGACCTTTTAAAGCTGCAATGCCAAAATAACAATAATGTAAAACCAGCAGTAAAACCACCACGTTCCCCCATGGCTGGCTGTATTATTCTGGACTTAACTCACATGTGTGTCTGTTGGCGGGCCATTCAAACAGAGACACTGTCCAATCAGCTGTTAAATAGGCTCATCCAGAAGATGTGGTCCATTTCCTCTTCTTTGTTTTTTAGAGGTGGTTTTGCATCCAAAATGTTGCATCACTGCCTTCTACTGAATTAAAAAGTCTAAATCTATTGAAAAACAATATTAAAAGTTATTCCACACCCTCCATTATATTCCCCAATAAAACAATGTAACATTCGCGTGATTCTAAATAATATTTTTCATGTGTAAAACCAATATTTCCCTTCTGAAGTTGATCTGTAGAAAAAGAAACTGGAAAACATATTTATTCTCTACTACATATTGGGATCAATCAAGTATTTCTGATTCTGATATAGAATAATGGGATCGATTCAGGTGTGTCAACCAGTCTGTGAGAAGGGGCTTCACATTCACACACGCAACATGAAGGGGGGTTGACTGAGCAATGGGAATAATTTAGTACTTTTGGTTTTTATAATTCAGCCAAATTTAGCAATTTTTTTTAGCTATGATTGGTATGTGTGCACATATACCACTTAAATCACCCAGTGTAATTATACCAAACGTTATAATTTCCAGAAGACCACAATTTCACATTATGCTTGGTATAAAAACATTGAATAATGTAAAACCATCAAAAACTATTATGTATCAAATGTTTTGTATTGAACAACACACAAAAATCTCACCACGCTGGGGTTTTAATGTTATTACCAAAGTGAAAAGTTTCTGTTGATGTTTATCTGTCTTGTATTCAGATATAAAAGAAAGGAAAGAAAAAAGAAATTTTGCCAGCATGCTGCTGTTTCCCTGGCTTCTATTGTTGTAGTTTAAGTCACACCTAATATCTTCCAGGGCCTAGTTAATGCACAAAATTCAACCAACCCCTTCTTTACGTCTTCTCTCAGTGTACGGCGAAGTCAGCTCACTTTTCACCTCACAATGAACTGCCTTGATCTCCACATGTATACTAGCTAGTAAACTAGCTTCGGTCTTTAGTCCATCATATTGAGACAGGTTAGCGTTCTCACCACACTCCATGGCTGATTTTGTGGTCACTTTACCTTCTTCTGAGTTTATCCACCTCCATATTCTTGACAGAAATCCTATCGAGTTAAAGCAGTCGAATCTGCAGAATGAAATCGAACGAGAAGAGAGTTCTGCCAGCCTGCCATTCTTTACAGTGTGCCAACCGGGAGTCATTAAGGGGACTTCTCAATGGAGTCAGTGTTACTCTATGAGATTTTATGCTGCTTGCTGTGAATTGAAAATATGTCATGTTGGATTTTTGTGGGTGCCAGGACAGACTTTAAGAAAAGGGAAGTTGCTTATAAATTGCTGGAGAGTCCCTGGCAAAAGATGCTTTAGTGTTTGTGAAGAAAAATTGGATACAGAGTGGAAAGAAGAGACGGGTAGGCTCTACTTTCTTTGTAAGCAACAAAGAAAAGATTATACATGAGTCCTATGGGGAAGCAACCAGGACAAATTGTGCCATAAATTCACATGAATGGTTTTCCATAGGACAGCACGGCACAGTAAATGGCGTACCTTCATGGCCAAATACCACTGAATATGAATTATCTAATGAAACAAAGTTGGCAGTGCATGTTTGTCGGATTTTTACAACCTGAATGTTTAGTGTGATGGGAATTTAAAAAGAAAATATATATTTTTAAGATCAATGGGTGAAATCCCAAATGGGTGGTTGACTATATAACACAGGCAGGTGTTATATATATAGGCATATAAGCAGGTAATGTGGTCTCAAAGACCATGTATCGAAGGGCCCTGTACAGCGTACA
>NW_023339740.1:25777522-25793019 GCF_004916995.1 Morone saxatilis | reverse complement strand
ATCACAAATGCACAAAATACAGTACAATCCAAGGTAGTGATACATTGGTAATCGTCAAAGATATGGACTGTATGCAGAAGACCTTTGACAGATTTCTATTTTTATGATATGATATATACAGATCTGAATTCAGATGTACGTATACCGTTGGATCTTTTCGGATACAGGTTCTTTTTGTCCAGTGTCAGTGGCTGATCCAGCACAGTAGCAAATCAGGACTTGAATACAAGTTTCTTTTTGCAAAAAGTGCAAAATTGATTTTGTTGTTGTTGTTGAAATGTGCCCAACATCCCAAGGCTGGAAGAAACAGTAGCCAATCAGACGTTTTGTTTTGTTGAGTGTAAAAACTTTATTATTTGTTTTATTTTAATTGAACTTCAATTCATTTTATCTTTGAAAAAACACAGTACTGTGCTATAGTTCTTGATTTTTAATTAAAACACATTAAAAGAGTGTTAAATAAATGACTTATTTATAACAATACATAGTCATATGTTCAAATTTCCAGTAAGCTTTTAGCATTGACTGTTATAACTGGTGAAATCACTGGCAATAGGACACAAATGCATGACAGGAGACAGGATCAGGACGGTACAAAAAATACACAGTCTCGGGTACGGTACACAGAAGGTCAGCCGACACAAGCCAAACAAATTCAGTGGAAAAGGCAGAGGCGAGTCCAAAACCAGGCAATAATAATCCCAAACACAGGGAAACACAGAACACAAGGAAAATGGCTTGAACACCGGACACAAAGGTGGACTGACGAACTGACATTGAATGAAAGTAACACAGGGAATATAAACTCTAGAGGAGGGGACTAATTGAACACAGGGGAACACAATAAAGGTGGGGCAAGTAATCAAAAACAGCAGGAAACACAAAAGGGCAGGAAGTAAAGTGAAACAAGACATAAGGGAATAAAACTACGAAATAAAATCGGAACTAACCACAGAAAACCTAAAACCATGACAGATTTTGAACTGATGTATGTGTCCTTAATGATGGTACGAATGTTGACTGTATGAACTCAGAGTCTGTTTAGTCTTTGGAGATGGCAAAAAAGGACAGAAAACACAAAACCGTAACACTGACTTAATATGGAGCTCTGTGGAATCTGTGTTATAGCTTTTTTCCAGTCCAGTCAAATCCAGCTTTATATATAAAGCACAAATAGAAATAGTAGAAATAAATAGAGCACAAAGAATAAATAAAAAATCTAATTTCCACGATTCTGTCATTGATTCTGCTATCACAGAAACTTTAAGGCCGTAGCTTAATGCTGCCATTAGTCTGTTGCAGACCCTAAAAGGATACTTGCCAGTGGACCTAACAACTTTTCTGGGGGGCAAACATGTAAGGACCTCTGTAAGATTATTTTTTTTCAACGCTGATCAAAGCTACCAGATGTAATTAAGCCTGTTGAATATACAGAGAGCGAGCAGTAGAGACAAGAAATAAAATAGTAATCCGTGGACCAGTTTATTTCACAAAACCACCACAGCCTCTCACTGATTCCTGCCAGATAAAATCAGAGCTCTGAGCGTGTACAGTAAGTATCCTCATTGCTTGTGCTGTTATTAATGTTACCTTGCATCGCAGCTATACAGTTGCCAGATATACGTTTTGAACTTTGAACATCAAGTTGTTTGTTTTCTTGACACCAGTTCAGTTTGAAACTCCTGACATTCATTAAAAGCCAAAGGGCAATCTTGGGCACACACACACACTCACACACACACACACACACACACACACACACACAGTTATCTATGAACACAGTTCAGAAGAGACTGAGATGGGAGTTATGTGAAGGGAGGAAAAGCAAGATTGTTTATTTTGTTGTGTTGCTTGTTTCTCTGTCTTTTTCTTCAAGGGCAGAAAAAGGAGCTGAGAAAACAGGGGTGAGTGAGGAAGGAAAAAAGCACAGCGAGAGAGAGAAAGATACATACTCTCTGATCAGACAAAAAATAAGAAAAACAGAAGCACAGAAGATGCAAATCCCCAGTGGTTTACACAATCAGGTTCGTGTAGAGTATAAAAGCAGACAGCTGTAATTGGACTGATGAAGTCAAAATAAAACCTAAAGTTCAGTCAGGACACTCACATCACGTCAAGGTTTTAGTTATTTATTGCAGCAATATGCATTTTAGTTTTGCCGTGTGGCCTTGCTCATGTAATACCGTAAAACGAATTTGAGCAAGCTTGACACAGGCTGTCCTTGAGCTCACAACCTCCCCTGGCAGAACTTGAGATACACAACAACTAATGAACGCACACACATTCGAAAAACATTCCAAATTCATGTAAACACTAACAGAGGGAGGAGGCATTTCTGAAAGCAGGCAGCAGTGTAGCAGCGAGGATACGGAGCGCAGAGTTGTATATAGAGTGAGTGATCGCAAATGCATGCATTTTATTTTGAGCAACTTTGAAGTAACCCAAGGACACTTTGCAAAACTAAATATGATAGTAGAACCCCTTACTGCCAGAAATACGTTGTGGACATACATAATCAGGGGGTGTATGCCTGTTTGAACTACCGCAAGGCTTCACTGTGGCAACAATTCAGTTCAACTTCACCTCTAAATGCCACTGAATCCTACACACTGGTCCTTTAAAAGGTGATAATGTGTCAGTGTTGTGCTCACAGCCTGTTGCACTATGGCCAAAAACAAAAAATGAATGCAGGCTCAGTCACAGCAGTATTTATGACAGCAACATTTCAGACCAACATCAATAAATTGAATTGGAATTGACAGGATCAGTGGATTTGCTCACAAATTTGTTGTAAAAATTTGTTTAGAGCCTCAGAGAAAGTAAAACTGTGGTAAACTCTGACACGTTAAATTGTTCCCTTGACCAACTGTAATCGGTCTTGACAGTGCCGAGTTCTGAGGGAAAGCTGCAGAGTTGAAAATGGAGGAAGTCACGTTGCACCATGCATTTTTTGATATTTCTATATTAACACTTCTGCAAAATGAGAACACAAACAGAGCTTTTCTCTTTGTATCTCTTTACTGCATGGACTACAAGTCACTGTCAACAAGCTTCTAGCACCACCTTTTTTTTTTTTTTTTTTTTTACAAAGGGTGCACAAATAAATGTAACTGTGCCATTTTCTGTCACCAGGGACTCAGGTTGGCTAACATTAATCTGACAGTTATACAGCAAACATCAATGTCAGACTTCTAGCTAGCTAACTTTAGCGTGCCACACAGTATGCTATATGTTACGTGAATGCCCAATGTATTTTATATGTAATATTTAGTGAGTATTTACAGTAGAAAGGCGAAGCTTGCAAATTGTTTTGGTAATTTTTTCATCACGATGTCCTGGTTCTATGAATTCTAAAAATAAAACTAGATCAATATCAGGATTTATTTGGTAATCAGAGTTTTGAGTTTTGTTAGGGATATGATGATAATATATAATAACATGGTTTGTAAAACATTAAAATGTATGTGTTGTTATCATACAGTATGAGGTAATGGTCAGTTTATCGTTCAAGTCAATGAGATGTCACAGGCACTAAAGAGACAGAGAGGGAGGTTTTAACTGTTGAAGTCTCCCAGAATTTGTAACCATCTTCTCTTTCTTCATGTTCATATTGAATTATTTTTCTTCCCTCAGTGCTGCAGTGAAACAGAGGGAGCGAGCACTGAGGAGAGTTATTTGATTTTCTTCAGTGAGAAGTCTGATGTTGAAGCACAAAAGAAAGAGACAGTTGCTTCTCTGAAGCTGTTCTTCTTTTGGGGGGGAGAGAAAATACTGAAGGGGTGAAGGAGAGAGTTTCTTAATAAAACAACTTACTTTAAAACACTGATTGAAACTGAATGCAAATGAAGAGAGAAGAGAGATGTGAATGTCATTGTTCTTAAACAAAACATCTGACTTGAGAACTCTTATTTAAGCCCAAATGACCCCTGACTAAAATGACACAGAGAAAGAGTTATTATAAGTTATTTTACTGAGCTGTTATTTAACAATGATTCATAGACATGAACCTTGAAAAAGTAAACAGACAGCATGAATACTACAGAGGTGTAGTGGTGCAGAGAAAGGGAAGAAAAAAAAAGAATATCTTATGTTTCTTTTCATTTTGGCCTATGACCTTTTAAAATGGAGCAATGTCTATTTACGACCTCTTGTGATTCGTGTGAAATGTTCTTTGCTATATTGTTTAATCATCTTATGGTTGTGTCATTGGGAGGAGAGAGAAACTAGGATCTTGTGTGTGATTTTTGTGGACAGTCTTGCACCCCCCATTAGGCCACACAGTGCAACGGACATGGTGGAACACAAGGCAAATAGTCCCACAGAGGCTTTTAACTCTGGTGGACTGCCTTAAGATGCAGTTCCTCCAATGACCACTAAATGGGGTCCAAGAAAACATGAGACTTTAGAATGAGAAAACCCCCCAACTTCTCTGCATGAGTACAAAATAAAGTTTTTACACAACAACTTAGTGTTCCAAATGTTAATTTCACATATGTGTATTAAACTGTCACCGTGATTGTTCTATTATGAAAATGTTGAACTAAAATATTAAATAATAAACGTATTTTTCGAGTTAGTTCTGTCACTGCAAAAAATAACCTTTTTAAAATTACACTTATTGAAGGCAAATCAGGATAGAAACCACTATGAGTTCCATAAATCTTAAGCAAAAACATTGTGGGGTTGTTTTTTGCCAGCAGCTGCTAACGCCCATCTGTCAGGCTGCATCTGTCCCTGATGCAGAAATCCAACTGTGGGGGAACATGTGAGGAAATTATTGTAATTCAAAGTTTTGAAACACAAACATTTGTCATAAAAAAATATGTCTCCCCCTTTTGCTCAAACTATTCTAAATGACACTTTACATGAAGCAGCAGAAGGGACAGGTGTTGGTTGTACTCTTGTGAGACAGTTACCAGCCTACTGTACATTTCAGTGTCCAATGTAACAGCTGTGAGTGTCAGTAAAGTTTGTGGTTTGCAGATATACAGAAAAATGTAGAAAACATCACATGTAGTCTGTACAGTTTGAAACACTATAAACTGCTTCTTGGTTCATCGCACAGATTAGCACTTTATCTCAAACGTCTTAGTTTTGTAGTTTTTCTTTGCTTTTACCACATGCATTGAACTTTTGAATGTGATGTTTTATTAAAACCCTTTTTGTGACAGTAAGTGGCGTATTAGTTTACTTTTTTATCTGCACATGCAGATAATAGATGGACAAAATGTGCAGGAGAAGTTTGAAGACAAACATTGGCTTATGAAGATACCTCCCCTTTACAGATATAATCATACTTAGAAGAAACAGATAAAAACAATAATTGTGTAATATGTCATTCAGGGAGATGAAATACAAGACTGATAGAAATATACAATTATTTTACCAGAATAATGTTTAGCAGATGAAATCCATTATATTGAAATCCCTGGGGTTATGAATCCTTGCAAATTTCATCTTTTCAGATGTCTTTTTTATTTATTTAAATTTTTTTTTAAATAAAGATAATGTAGATATTGATTGCAGTAATGGAAGCAGATTGCTCCAAAGAGATAGTGTTATGTATTTCAATTAATATTGATTAAGGCCCCGACAATACAGAGGTATCAACCGAAAAGGTGTTTGAGAACTATCACAACTCTTCTGTTTTTGAAGTTCTTTATTTACCATACCTACCTTATCTATCCTCTGCACACAGCAGTCAACAGATTTGGGAAGAGACATAATTACCTTAGTTTGCCCAATTAGCACATTTTACACAAACTCTGAAGATCAGGAAGGAAATCCTACATCTTAGTTTTCGCCCCTAAAAGCTTCCTAACAAGTTGCTCCTCCAAATATTATGGCTGGGACGGCAACTTTGGTTCTTAATGAGCTGAGGAAATGTTGTGTAAGCAAGTGGGCTGTGTCTGGTGTTGTATAGTTTCTCACTTTATGGCTTTAATCCACTTAAATACCCCACTGCCAGTTTCCTCTGCTAGTGGTAACAGGTGTGGGAGGAAAACAAGTCATATAGGCAGTGCTAGATGGTGGGAACATTTGTACAGGCCAGAGGAATCAGCTTGCGACCACAGGGTTGTTACAGTTGTTGTTAGATTGAATTAAATATTTAAATAGGAACAACAAACTTTTGCACAGTGTTCATTCAGTGGTTATTTTCTGATATTGATTAGGCTGTATAGTGCACAGTGGGCAAGAAGTGAAACACTGAAACCAAGTATTAACCACTGATGATGCAAGGAACCAGTTTGACCATGTAGAGGGTCTTCAACCTGAATTTCACCCAGTGGAGATGGTTAGGAAAAGATTGGAGGTGTGATGTCCAGCTTCTTGTGGTGTCAGATTTCCTCTGAAAACAAAAAGAAGCTTGACGAATCTTTTACTGCAGAAATATTTTACCCAGACATACTGAATGATTAATTCAAATTTAAATATTTCCTTCAGATGTTGTAAGATAAAATTTTACATCCTTCTGAAAGTGAACTATGTGTGCCTGCCAACTTCTGCCATTTAGGCCAACGAATAAAAGAAAATGTCTGTAAGAGTCACATTGGATCAATTTAAAGCAACACTATGTGAGATTTGGTATTTGTTGTGATTTAGCGTCCCCAGTAAATATGGACAGCTGTACATGTTCATATTTTATGATAACATAACCTATGGTCAAAAACAACTTTTCTCACACACAGCCAAACAAGTGCAACAATACAAGACATACCTAGCCAGCTAATATTACTTATAGTCCAACAGCAAGAAGGCCAGCTCGGCATCTGTCTTCTGCCCTTTAATTCATGACGCTCTCGCCAACGACGTAAAACCAGTCCAAGATTTACTCTTGTCTGACGGCTTCTCTCCTCTTTTCTCTTCTTATCTTCCTCTTGGGTCTTCTTGCCTTTGCCATGTCCGCAGAGGGTACTGAGCCTACTCACTCGCTAGCACCAGCTCTGGTCAGCGTTCCCCACTGGCTCCCCCTCGCCTCGGGCTTGAAATTCTCCTCCTCCTAGCGGTCCTTTGGTAGAGGTGTAAATATACTAACAGTCCCCCGGTGCTTTCCCCTCCCAGTCCAGGCAGCACAGACAAACTGAGTGGTTAACTTGGTTTAGCAACGAGTAAAGCTTTCTGTCCATCATAGAACTCTTTAAACTGTTGAGAGAGTTAAGGCGGAGTAGCCAGAGGACATCAGAGGGAAAGCAAAGACACATTTCCTCCATAAAATATGATCCAGTTTTATCAAATTCAGTGACATAATGTAGTTTGTGGTGTGTGACTACTGCCATAAAGCATTACACACTTGTTCCAACCCGGAGCCAAATGTTACATATTGCAAGAACAAGCGTACAGGCCACAGAGTGGGAATGACAGAGGCCCCATTCAACCTATTACAACTCAGTGTAGCATGTAAAAAAGTTACATAATGGGGCTTAACTATCATACAGACATTCTCAAATTGTGGTCTTTACCTCAGCTGCAGACAGAACAGGCCTTTATTTAAAAACCTGTTTCTCCTGTTTCAATAGGTAATGCCATATCTGAGTAAGAATCCTCTGTTTCCTGGCCCTTTTTAATTTGCTATGGATGCTCTTTGCTGTTGTAAACTCAAAACCTCCTCAAAATTGACCTGTTGTCTTGATAAATTCAGAAACGTTCCAATGAGCAGAACAACAGTCATGTAATAACCACTATCGTTCATGGCACAGGGCTTAACGTGATAAAATGTTTGCATAATCTTAAACTTTCCTTCTGTCTTGTTAATCATGTTTTGCTATCTGAAAAAATGCCACAAAAGCTGGGAATGCTGAATGTTTGTGTTACTTCATGATACCATAAAAAGACACCCAAAACTGATCCAATCTTATCTATCTTTGGATAAAATCATAGTAGTAGAAAACATGTAAAGACCGCATACAATACACTCTCACGCACAGACATTATACGTATATATCTCAGCATCCATTGCATGTGAGAACGATTTTTATTGTCTTGGCGTGTAGCAGAGCTTCACCTCCGCTAAACATGACAGTTTAATTTTCTCCAGTTGACCTTTTAATACAACACATTCCCCAGATAAGCTCAGGTAGAATCCACACGCACGCCTTCCTTCCCAGCCTAAACTTTATCTTCTTTCCAGTCATCTAACCTCACAGCACCTCAATAATACTCCGCCACCACACACAAATACACACCTGCACATATAAGCCATTTCATGTACACACAAAGTGATAACAAATAAATCATTCCTGCATTTAAAAAAGCATGTGAGTGTTTGTCCTGTGCGCAATAGGTAAAATAGTTTTTAAAATGATTTCATTCTCTATTTCAAACAATAAGAATGTATAATAAAACTAAAGTTAAAATTGGGGGGAAATAAATGTACCCAAAATGTACTTCACAAGAAAGGTAAAAAGTATTTCATCCAATGTATTTTTTAAGGCTGTAAGCCAAAATCTAAATCAAAATTTGCACAAATTAACCAAAACTGTTAGACAGAACAGAAAATATGTTTGTGATTTAGGGTGAAATGACCGTTTAAGCCTCAAAAAGCACATTAAAGAAGTGAGGGCCGGCCAATAGGTCTGTGCTTAGTTTCAAAAAATATCCTCACTGGTTTAAAGGACAGTGTGTAGGATTTAATAGCATCTAGAGGTGAACTTGCAGATTGAGGCAGTGTTTGGTTTGTCCGTTCTGGGCTACTGTAGAAAAATGGCAGACTGATTATACACTAATGAAAACATACCCATAAATATTATATTCTATTTCTGCCAACAGATTGTCCTAAATGTTGCACACTGGACCTTTAAGTCTCCAATTGGCCCTCGCAAAGATATAAATACAAGAGGATACAAGCCAGCTGTTTTAAAATCTTTACATTAGTGTTCAGTATTTATGGTACAAACCCTGGAGAAGACTTGGCTAAGACAAATGGACCAGACCTTGCTTCAGTATGAAAATGTATGAGTGTGTTAGGTTGACACCACTCACACATGCACACATGCAGAGATAAAAAAGAAGGAGCACTTGCTCACATGCTGCTGTGCGTCAGTGTGTGAGCAGGTGTGTAAAAGTGCTTTCAGAGAAGTGTTTACCACTGTGTCTGGTGCGGGAAACACAGTTTCCCCATAAATAAACAATTTAACAAACAAACAATTTAATTTTGCGTTTTGCATCAGATTTGTGGACATCAAATATGTATTTAGGACTTGTAAACTGGCCATTCTGATCTTTACTTAGCGCTGAACTAAACAGCCAATTGCAGTCACACCAATCCGAGAAATGCAACGACACAGTATCTGCCATAAGGGAGCGCAGACAGCATAATAAAATACAGAAACATACACAGCAACTGGGTTTTTCCTGTATGTTTTAATGCTTGTGGTTTACATTTTCTGGTGACAACTGGGTTGCAGTTGACTGGTTGCTGGACATCAAGAAGGCACTGAGGTACATTTTCCCAATTCATCAACACAAGGCATTTAGAGGCAACCATATATTTGTCTTTATCCTTGAAATTTTGACTTTATTCTCATAATGAAAATTTTAAAAAAGAATCTTCCTCCTTTCATTATTTTTTCTTTATGCCTTGTCCCAAAACTCCATTGTAGTGACTGTGTTTGCTGCATGTTGTAGGGTGTCTACATATAGTTTTCTCCAACATGTTCTGCTCAACATGCTCTTTTGGATGTTCACTCAGCGTTTCAAATTGAAATTGAAGTGTACTGTACTGCAAAGTATCCATCACAGATTAAACCCCCAACAACCTCAATGTAGCATGACATGACATCAGATCCAAAGCCCTATAGACCACAACCACAGCGCAGCACTTGGCTGTTGTAATTATGATTGAAGCAAAGGATGATGGTTGGTGATGTTGTTGTAGAGTGACAGGGAGGTCGGGGTGAGTGAGGGATGAGTCAACAAAACATCACACACAAGACCACTGTTTGTTTGCCATCCCTAACCTATACTCAACGTTGTCTTTTGCAAAGCATGAGCATGATCATTTAATTACCTTAACCACCACAGGTTATTATTGTAATGTAATTGTAAATTATTCCATAATGTCAAATGTCCCTCACACACAAACATAACTATTTTTGTGCCTAGACCTAACCATAGCGTTTTCTCAGAACAGATTTGTTTCTCAACACTGATATGTAATAGTTTTGGAAGACAGAGACAAATGATGTGCTGCCAATAGTGGTAGTCAATAGTGCCAATAGTGCATGGACAATAATTTTGTTGTTTAATCTGGTGGACTTATTGGCACATCCATACTAAGGGCACTATCTCAACAACTTTATCTTAAGATTTGCTTAAAATCTTGAAACAGGAAATGGCAGAGCAGCACAGACACCAATGCACACAGAATCAGCCTTCTGGTCTCCAAGTACAATTTTGTCCCTATTCCAAGTCTGACTTGTCTGTCATGAAACCTTGAATTTGTTTTGTGGCTGTTCTGTTGTAAGAACTCCATGTAAGAACGACATGAAAGTGTGTGTGTGTGTGTGTGAGAATGTAGAGTACTTGGCCATCTTTTCCATCACACACTGACAAATGTCTCTTAAAATAGACAGATGACAGCACGCTATACAGTGATTTGTCTCACACACACACACACACACACACACACACAGAGAGACACAGCAAAAATCTATTAAGAATGTTTTTATGATCTTTAGTGTAATGGCTCCAGCTTCAATAATGACAGTAAACCACTTCACAGTCAGTGAACGTTTTAAAAGCAGCTCATTTTTACCCCATCGACACAGTTTTAGATCTTCACTTTGAATCTGCAGCTACAATTTAGGATTTATTCAAGATTCTGCAGCTATACTGTCAAGGTTTCTGGTTTTGTTCTAAAATGCTAACATTAGCAGCCCAAAAATGTAATGTTAAACACCGTTCCACCCTTAAGGTTTTTGAGTTATTTGCAGACCTCTGTGGCTGTTGCAGTTTCTGCTAAATATACTACAGTAACTATTAACCGTGGTGGCTTTACAATTACAAACTGTTAACGCTTGAAGGAAATTACCTTAAATACAGTGTAGTCAAATGATACTGTATATCCCAACATTAAAAATGAATAGGGTATATCTGTGCTTTCCATTACAACACAGACGGATGCACAATGTATTATGTGATACTGAGGGCTAAAAATGACACTGGTCGTGTGGTTGGCTACATTTGGCGAAGCCTTTGAACAGAAACAAGCATTGTTGACCTGTTGTGAGATATGTGGACTTCAGAGGATGCAGAGCTTAAATTGATATCCAGCATCTGACTTTAACAGTGCAGCCTCAGTGCACATATTGAGTGCTCTCCTAATGCAGAGAGATTTTTAATAAAACAGAGCCACTTTCCCATCTATCATTGGTTTTCACTAGCATATACTGTAAACATCAAAATATCATAAAAAGGGTGATGAATGTAGATGTAATGGATGAGAACTAAACAACATTGTGATAAGTGTGAGGTGACGGAATCAGTTCTCCCCATATGAACTTTGCACACAGCTTTATTTTGCAATGAGAGATGATTACCGACATGCTATGGGTACGCTCACTTTCAGTTTAATCTCCAAATAAAGTAGTTCACCTGAAACAACCTGAAGAATTGTGTTTGTTACCTTAGAATGAGCAGTTTTTATCTACAGAGATAGCGGTTGTAACGGGTATCTACAGAGATAGCGGTTGTAACGGGTCAGTTTAGGACCCAAATGCAGCACACTTAGGCAGGCAGACAGTTGATAATGACCTTTATTTTCAACTTGTGGAACAAACAAAGCAAGCAAGCTGCAAACAATAATGTTCAATTCTGGCTTTAGGTTGTGAACCCTCAGAGTCTTTTGCAGGAGTTGAAGAGCCGGCAGGTGAGTGTGCGCACACAATGGTATGTGTGGCAATACGATCAGAGTCTCTGAACCACGGAAACTCACAGGAGAGGAGATGGTCGAACTCACGCTGTGTAGTCATCGTGGGGAATCACCAAATAGCCCAGGAGAGAGGCAGACAGAAACCAGAAATGGAGAAACCAAGCTCGTGGTCGGGGAGAGAAGGCTGAGGTGATATCCAGGGCAGAGACGAGGCGGGATGGTCAGAAGCAGGCAGGGTCGAAACCGGGAGATCCGTCCGAACAACGCTGGAAGGTCTTGCATGAATACAAAGAACAATCTGGGAACCAATGACTGGTTAGGAGCAGTATATGCACAGGTGAGCAGAGTGGCTGATGAGGAGGCGTGTCTGACTGGCAGAGTGGAGCAGGGGCAGGTTAGTGAAAAAAAGATGGCTGAGTTGAACAGGTGAGGAGGAAGGCAGACTGTGACAGCGGGTCCTCCCCTACGGAGTCCACCATGTTTAAACACCATGTTTTTAAGTAGCCAGGAATGGACGAACCAAAAATTGACTCTAGATAAGGGCTTTCACATTTTTCGTGAGTTTTGCGGCCATAGTATTTTTTCCTACATGCTTGGAACGCGAGCGGTTTTAAGTTGGTTGCAATCTGCAACCTCACTTCCACTAAATCCTACACACTGGCCCTTTAAACTTTCCATTTAGGCCTAGCCTAACCAAGGGTTCAGACTTGTTTAGATCTGGATAAACTATTGGCTTGTTTAAAGCCTGTTTACAGTAATCATCTGTCTGTGTTTATTTACCCTTTAGACCACTTTTTAATCACGCCACTGTGTTTTCAGATCTTAGCAACTACAGTAACTTGACGAGTACAACTATCATTGTAGCATGAAAATCTCAAAGAGCTATAGATATGATGGATAAATATATATTCCTTTATTTGTCCCACTATGGGGAAATTCGAATGTTACAGCAGCAAGGTGGATAGAGAAAGGGTAGGGAAATAATAAAACACTATGTACAAGAGAAAAAAGCTATGCTGTTATCCTTAAGATTCTTGTCCTAAATGTTAAAACTCACAAGTACGGAAAGTTTCACTTGGCATCAGTAGAGGGGAAGACAAAATGTTTTCCAAATTCAACTGATGTGGGTTTGAGAGACACTTGTTGGAAACCCAAACACCTCAGATTCCAAAAGTGACACTTGACACAGTGTTTAGCCAGGTGTTTGGAGGTGAAAAACTGGGCAGCCAGTTAAATTTACTTAAGTAAAAGTAGGTACTCTGAGTGTGTAAAAATGTTGACAAAATATATAAAAATGTACCTAGAGTATTAAAAGAAATCTAATCTTACTGTTGTGTTTAACACCCTTTATGAGACTGTGCTGTCTGATTAAAGACTCTAAGCTTATCAAGGTTACAGTATTTTATGGTTCATTTTCTCTCAATATCCTCCAGCACCCTACACTGTTAACCTCCTGTGTATTATATAATCGCTGAATTGTACTAAATAGTATTTCAAAGAGAGCCCATTGCTGTTCAGAAAATCACATTTTCTATATCCCATTCACAACAGAGACTGTATGCCTAACCGGCCAACATAATACTCTGCTTTCATAACTCAACAATAGGACATTAGACTAAATGCTATATCTATTCTATAATTTCACTCTCTAATTGAATTCCTAAACATATGCAGCTGCACAAAGCCCCATAAGAAGCACTAATCCAGGCTCCTTTCATTCACTTTGAAATAATTTTTTTTTCTTTGTGGTAAATATCCATCAAGCTTAATCCTGTCAGGGATAGGAAATGTTGCAACGGATGATTGAGCAACAATTTCCTTTTAACCTTCATTTGCCCAAGAAAATGTAGTCTCAGGCTGTTTTTTGAAAATGTATTTATTGTTTGTTTAACTGCGGCCCCGCTGAGATGAGAGGCCTCCTTTTCAGAGCAGACTTGGCCTAGAAAGCAACATCAAGACAAATACAAAATGGTGCAAACAGGCACACAAAATATTCACAGGAAGTAATGGCAGGCACTTATCAACAAGGCCAGTCTCGTACACTGGAAGAGATCTCAAATAAATAAATAAATGAAGAAGACTGAATATAAAAACTTTGAATGAATAAAAAACAGACATGTTGTCAAACATAAAATAAATACCTTGAAATATGCAGTCTCTTGTGTTACCATATCACAGGTACATGAATCGGTGTCATTATTCTACAGTTCAACCTCTGCAAGTTTGGTGTGTGATATAACTCACTGTAGTGACTTGGGAAAACCTAAACGAGACTTCCTGTCCCACTGTGACCAACAGTTAACTGTTTACAAATGCTCAATTCTCAGTAGGCCTCTGTCCTGTCAAGTCTATAACTACAGTTTTTCGTTTTTCTGCTGAAATGTCCCACAACAGTTACATTACTGTGCACATGGAAATGTTTAAAATGACTGAAAGCAGCCTTTCTAATCATTAAAGTAAATCACAGAAAGCTCTATACAACACATAATAACGAAATCACCTGGAAAGCTTGCACTGCTCTACATAATTTAAAAGGCAATACAGCCTACAGGGGCTGAAATATCCATGTTGGTGTGGGTCTCTACATTGGAGAAAATAATACCTTCAGGTGGGTGGTAGGTGGAGGCAGGGCACTGGGAAGCTCTGGGATGAAACACATGCAAGAGAAAACCCTACGTGGACACAAGACCTCTACCTACCTAGGCCCAAGTGATATATAGATAAAGTTACTGTCTAATGTTGCTCCGTGTGTGTTGGATGTTTAATTTGGCAACTTTTGGCTAATGTTAGCTAACCTCAACAATTGTATAACCTGATGATGTCAGAAGTGTGTGTTCTTTTAGCTTTTTTGTGGAGTTACTTCCTAGTAAACTCAAATACAGCAGCTTTATTTCATATTTAGATTCCTATCTTCAGATTCTTCATTCCTGCTCTTTACGCAGGGTAAGAACATGTCTCAATCTCTCCAGCACCAAGTCTTTATTAACATGAGGACATCCCAAGAATCAAGGTTTCAAATTAAAGACAAACAATTTCTAATCCCAAAAGTACATTTAATGAGTAAAGTACACCAACGTGTATGTACACAACAAACAACATACACATAACAGTGTCACATATTGATAAAGGATAAGAGTTGCTCCATGCAAGGGTTATGGCTTGTTAATGTAATTTAGGGGCACATTTACTAAGCCTACCATAAAATACAATTAGGGTCACATAATACTGACTCATGATGTAAATGGGCACAGCTGCTCCGAGTTTCATACTGTATACATGAGCTGTCGCTAACTGAAACCTAATGAGACTTTAAAATGTCTGGAAAACAGTCAAGAACAAAAGAAAGTGTTCATCTCAACAAACAGGTCAGTGGTTGAATTTAAAAATATCCTGGAAAGACATCAGGCAACACATGAAAGAAAATGTGGCATATAAGAGAAGATCTGCCCACCAAACAGGTGGTGGTTTTGTGAATGAATTTCCCCTGAGCCAGCCTGAGGAGCAAGTCCAACGCTGTATAAATGTCGAGCAGGCGGAGGGGTTTCAGGGAATCGACTACCTTGAGAACCAGATCAGAAAACAAACAGGAATTCTCTCAAGGTAATGATGCAATAGTTGAAAAATACCT
>NW_023339740.1:25777057-25777498 GCF_004916995.1 Morone saxatilis | reverse complement strand
TTTGAATGCTTTTTTCTTACTGAAAATAGTTTTGTTCTATGTGTAGACAGTAGTGTTGTAACAAGAGAGCTCCAACCATCTCAGGAGATTACCCCAACCTCTCACTATGCATATATATATATACATGCAGTATATATAACCTCTAACATACAGTTCATCCTCATACTATAATTCTTCATCAGATGTTACAAGTAAGTAGAAATATAATATATATAAATATGTCTTTTGTCTTTTCAAATGTCACAACAGCTGAGTATGTGCACGGAAATAAAATCCAAAGGCAAAAGTATTTTCATCACTGGTAGCTTATTGTATTTTAATATGATATAGGGACGCAAAAAGGAGGAGGAGGGTCTGTCGTTACCCAGCTTATTTGTATTGCAACCTCTACGGCACACCATCCAAAACCTTAAAAAAACTCCAGTACATCCAGAACTCTGC
>NW_023339740.1:25773883-25777032 GCF_004916995.1 Morone saxatilis | reverse complement strand
TTTTACTTTATTTTTATGTTGTCTTTCTGTTAAAGTCGTCTTTGAGTTATTCCAGAAAAGCGCTTTATAAAAAAAATTTTATATTATTACTATTATTATTACTGTTGGGCGGCCAATATCCACAAGATGATGTTTTGGATCTCAGATTATTGGATGATGAATCTCCAGTTTGGTGTCTCATGCAACAGCATTGAAATAATCCGGTGTCACTTCACTCTTTACTTTGTGCCCCGCTACCCCTAAGTAAACATCATTGGACGAAGAACCCAATTATTAATTCTCTATAAATATATAGTTTCAGTTTAGAACCAATTTAAACACAAGCAAGCTCTTGTTATTTCCCCTATTCTGGCAAATGTAAATTTTGCTCTGTCTCTCACAGAACCAGCTTTTCAACTATGGCACAGGAGAGGGGTCAAGTGTGTGAAGGATCTTTTTAAGGACATGCACTTTATTTCCTCTGAACAGTTAAAGAAGGACTTTAATATTCCTCAGTCAGGTTTCTTTAGATATTTGCAGGTACGCAGTTATGTAAAAACATACTTCTCTAACAGTTCCTGGATAGATGAATGCCTGCACATGGATCCATTTGGTGGAGGTTTTGTCTGTATTATATGATAAAATTCAGAGAGTTGACTCCACATCACTTAATCTCCATTTTAAGGAGGGTTATGTGGGAGGAAGAGTTAAGAATTATATCAGATATGGAACTGGCAGTCCACAGCTGAATTGATGCACTCATCATCAACATGTATTAGATATGGTCTGTTACAGTTTAAGGTTTTGCATATGCTACATTTGTCTGTGAGTAAATTGGCCAAGTTATATCCTGGTCTAGACCCAACCTGCATCAGGTGCAGTCGAGACCCAGCTAGCCTCAGCCACCCTTTTTGGTTATCCGCCAAACTGGCCCCATTATGGACAGGCATATGTCATATTTTTAATATGCGTGTAACACAGTTATTGATCCTAAACCACTGACTGCATTGCTTGGTGTCCACAGGAAACAAGCTACAAGGAGGAGGCTATAGCATTCGCTACCTTACTTGCTACGCCTGATACTACTTAGTTGGAAGAAGGTTATGCCACCATCTCTGTGTGGAGGAGGCAATGTGTTATCTTAAATTTTAACAACTTAAAAACACTGCCCAAAGCTCCACTCAGAAATACTATAAGGAAATCTGGATTCTGTCAATATCAATAATACAACGTACCATCAACCCTGCAATTAATGGATGACCCATTGGTCCTGCCGACTGAGCTACATTTTTGTTTGCTTTATTTCTATTCATCTGCTGATTTCAGGAAGTTCTTATTATATTCTTATTATAAATATCTTTTGGATGATATTTGAGATTTACCTGGAAGTGGGGAAGAACAGGTCACCCGTAATAGCAATTTGGTGGTGACGAACACACACCTACTCACATGGCGGCATTCATCAAGTTAACACAAGAAATTTATACTGTTTACAGTGGTATAAGCAAGTCTGTAATTAATATGAACTGAGTTGATTGTATGCCTGCCGTAATTATTATTTAGCTTCTAAACAAAAGCATATTTGTTGTTTGTAAATGCATGTAAAAATGGAGCCTTGTATGATCACACAAGTCCTCGGGACAACATGTCAGTAATGAGCACTGGTGGAGGTCCAAATTCAATTAACATGGGAATGTGGAAAGTACGTGTGATCCACAGCCAATCTGATGAGATTTTAATTAGGTTAATCATACCATTGTTGTTTTTCAGACATTTTAACAAAACCTCATGGTACAACAATGCTTTGCCAAATTCACAGCACTTGGCATGAAATGCAAACGATCTTAATACCGTTGGCGAGATAACAAGTGGTCTTTAATAGTAATGAAAGAATAAAAAACTCCTTTAAATTTGTATTTTTCACATTCACATTGGTCCTGTGTAGCTCACTAAAGGAACACTGAGAGAAAGGTTACAAACTGTAACAGTGCTGTGAATAAACACACAGACTATTTAAGTAGCTAACAATAGACATTTTTCTCAGTAGCCATTTTGACATGAAATAGTTGGGTAAACACAGGTGCTGCCAATGATACTAATCAAGGTTCTGTTCTGGCGCAGAGGATAGGGACAGACCTTGGCGCTCTTGGCATAAGAGCCATTCGTTTGTCTGCCTTCTTTTGGTACACCTTTTCTGCACTGCCAGGCTGCAGGTTTCCATTTTTCTATTAATATTTCGCAACTAGAAATACACACCTAATTATAATTATGAGGAGGGACAAACTTTCCCTCAACCTATTTTGTGTTGTATGTGTCTACAGCACAGCATTGTTAGAAAATTATTATAGTTTATTATAATTAGAAAAAATAGGATGTTAGAAACACCTTCAAGTTGAGGTGTCTTTTTCGCTTGGCAGGAATCAGTTGTTTTTCTGTTGTTTTCTTAAAACAACACAAAAAAATTAAATAAAATAAAACCTTAGCTTCTAAAGCTTGTTTGAAAAAAATATGTTGGAATCCCTGGAGGGAAGCTTGAAGCAATACATTTAACCAGAAACCTGCCTGTCACTGGAATGTCTTTGATGCATATTTTTTTGTTAAAAAGCTGTTTGAATTCCCTCATTGAATGATTATTGTCAGAAAATGGAGCACAAAATCTAGGCCAGATCTGCTGTTGTCAAACAAATCACTGCAGGCATTTTCCCTGCTGCACATCAGCTGGCAAATCAAGAGATTTTGTTATAATGTGGAAAGTTTCAGACCAAAGATTAACAGCCAAACAACCTCTTATCACCTCCATACCATGTAAGTATGAATACAGACACACTTTATTCACTTACATAATCTTGTGCAATGTCAAACACACTTCCAACATTCATTCAGGGCACTACATGTGTTGTCAAACTCTTCAAAATCCCACTTATAGAGAACAAGCATGTACTAGTACATACTATTGTCCCTTTTTTGGTTCTAACCAGTGCTGTCATCCCTAAATATAGTTATTAGTACTGATATTTAACAGCACAGTGAAGAATATAAGCAGATATGTATGTATATATAACATAATTTATGCTAAATGTATGTAACAAATGCGGTAACAAAAAGTGAAGGACAATAAAGTATATTATTATTATTATTATTATTATTATTATTATTATTATTATTAGTAA
>NW_023339740.1:25771048-25773783 GCF_004916995.1 Morone saxatilis | reverse complement strand
GTAACAAAAAGTGAAGGACAATAAAGTATATTATTATTATTATTATTATTATTATTATTATTATTATTATTAACACTTACATACAGTACATATAGAGTATATTTAAATGTGCAGTGACTGTGTGTGTACTAACACTGCAGTGTATTGCCATAAGTCTGTCTATATACTTTTATGTACTTTTGTTCTGCCTTTTTTCCATGATTTGGGCCCTTTGGCACCAGTAGGAGCAACAATCTTGTAGAAAGTTAATAGTTACATGTTGACTGAAAGTTTGATCTACCCTGTAATGTTACTTGAATAATTTAATATTCCAAATTTAATTCAGTTCGCGTTTCCTTTTTTTCAAAGTGCTAAACATTACATAACAATTTCATGACTTTTTCCTTTAATGACATTGAAAATTTGCCAAAAAGTTTTGAGGCATGCAAAAACTAATTTTCCAGTTCTGTACTTTTTCAGGATTTCCACGTTGGCAGGAACCCTCTGTAACAACATGTTTACTGTCTGTAAATACATTGATGGCACACGTGTGTAGCAGCCCTTTATATATATCCTGTGCTGATTGTTTACATAACACTGAACTGTGATCGAATAGGATATCTATTTATCTCTGGGCTTTCAACTGGTACGAAGCTGGCAAGGACACATGCACCTTGGATGTGGGAGTGTGTGTCCCACCAATAGTAAAGGACACTATATGTCCAGGCCTTTACTTTATGAAAGGGTCAGTTCAGGGGTGATATTAAGGGTGAAGGTAAAGAATCAAAATTGAGTTAAGGTGGGCAGCACTGAGTTGTTAAGTTAAAGGTCAAGGCAACTGTTATACACAGCTGCTGGCTAACTTAATTCATTCTCTACCTCTTTCTCTCTCTCTACCTCTCTCTGTCTTCCATCTAGATGTTGCACTCAATCACAGTCTTCATCAGACACACATACAGTGTACGACACCTTTAACCTTTCTTCCTCTTTTAATCACAAAGATGTAAGACACACAGTTTTAAGTTAGTGTGCACCACCTGCTCTCTACAGTATACCAGTCAAAAGCTCTGAGATAAAGGAAATTTATCCTTGAGACTGAGAAGTAAATATACAGTGAAGTATCTAAGGTCAGAAAGCATTTTTTTTGTTTCTGTGACTTTTTATTTACTTTTTTTTTAATGGAAGGTCACTGAGCCCTGCTAATGTACAAGCAGTGCATTGTGGGACGTCTTGCTTTTTATTTCGGCGCCCATGTTGGCAGGTGAGAGGCAGGACTGCATCTCAGCAATAATTGCCCGATACTGCCTGTCTACTCTGGTTATACCTTCATGATGTAACCTGCATATTGTCTCCCATTGTTCCACTACTGTCACGCATACATGGTGGACACAGCCTGACTTGCATTCCCTGTTCCTCACCAACATGCCCCCCAGACTAACGTGATATCATAGGATAGCATATAAATAGCATGCCACTTTTGAGGACATTACATGTCATATGTATGTATATGAATCTTTGCGTGGGACATTAAATGCTGTTAGGGGTGGCGCATTTTATGAGTTTTGGATGTGCTGGAAATGAGGACATCAGGAAACCTTTGTCTTCATGGTAAATGATCAGTTTGATTACGTTTAGACACCAAAAATAAAATTACCGTTTGGGTTAAAATAGGTATGTTAGTTTAATCAGTAAAGTTACATATGTAAGTTACCAACAAGGTGTTGTGATAACTGTGAAATGATTTAAGACATTTGGGTGTTATTCACACTGGGATACAGGCCTGGCGGAGAGCTGCACTCTACTGAGAGCACTCTACTAGGGCAGAGAAAGAGAATGGAAGAAGAATTTATATAACTCATTCCTGAAATAAAAAGTAAGCTGAGCACAACACTGCCTTGATAAAACTGTTTTCACCATCTGCTGCACGGAGGTGAAGCTGAATGTTAAGGATTTGCTGTGTGTATTTTTTTCAAATTGCAATTAAAAGCGGACCCAGAGGCCTTCAGTCACAGCAATAAGAGAAGAAAACAGCTTCCATTTCAAAGCTGTGGATGTCTTTCTCACATTAAGATTAGTCATAGAAGTGCAATGCATTTGTTTTTCTAAACTGAGAGTTCTGAGGCTAACAGGTGTTGTTATTGACAACAGAGTCACTGTAAATGAAAAGAATATATGATGAAATCTTTGAGTTAATCCTTTATTATCAATGCATTAGTAAATCCAAGTCGTGAAGCATCTTCACAAGATTAATGCAGCAGTGATGGATTCTCTCATTTGAAATAAATTACCCTCTACTGTATAGTAACTTTTTCAGTTTGTTTAGTGTCATCAGCCACTCAGCAGTCAGGGTAAACAGGTTTGAGTTTTCACTGGCGCATTTGTTTCAATTATAAGTGAGAAATTCGCTATTTCAATGAAACTGAACCAAACTGTTTTTATTTAAAATTAAAATGACTTTCACAGCTGTGTTAATCAGTCAGTGGTAATATAAGGTGAACATTTTGATGTAATGAATTTCTATATTTCCAAGAACTTGATCCAGCTACATTTAAGGAAATCTCCAAGAACATGACCACAACCTTCCCCAAAGGTCTGCCAAAAACTCCTGTGGTCCTACAGTCTTCACCTGAATCTACAACTCTTCCAAAGAATGTTAAAAAGTTTGCTTCACAGAACCTTCCTCCCCACAAGCTAGTCCTTGGAAGGACCACCTTATAACCTTTTCAGAAACATTCTGGAGAACTGCTCCACAGTGT
>NW_023339740.1:25768478-25770948 GCF_004916995.1 Morone saxatilis | reverse complement strand
ACACACACACACACACAGTAACCAAACAGTGAATTCAGGATGTATAGCAGACTTGCAGGAGTCCTGCAGGGTTTATTTGTATGGACACTGTACATTATACAGGATTACAGGATTGGTTACATGAAACCTACAAATATATAATTTGTCATAGATTTGACGCACAGGAAATCAGTTAGTTATCAGTTCCTAACCCTGGATGCGTTAAGGCCTTAATCCAAGTCCCACTGCGCGCAAACACACGCACACAACTCATTCAACAACACTGTTAGCTATTTAGTGCAGAAATGGATGCCAAGTTACAGTTGATGTTATAGTTAAGTCCTTCAGTGTCAGTGTACAGTTGGTGCTCTTGGTACCTCACTTTATGTGTGTATGTGCAAAACATCAACAACACAACACAACATAATCCTTAAAGCAAGGGGGTCCGTAGGAAGAAGATAATTCACTTGATAAGACCTTTCGGGAATTTTGGCGCTCCGCAGAAACCACATGCCCCCAACAACACAGCCGCATAGGGCTGTTGTTGGTCTTAACACCCACTTACTATCTTACCCACTGCCTTAGTCTCTGTATCTTCTTCAGCCCTCCGAGTCCACACACACAATGCTCATTAAGCAGGCCGTTCATTTCCTGTCACATACTAATTTATTTCAACAGCATAGTGGCATGCAACAAGCAGTGTGTGTGTGTGAACAATGGGTTAACAGAAAGAAAAGGTTATTTTTAAGGACCAGTTTTACAAACACAAGAGGGTGATGGGAAGTGAGTGATGTTTGAACATGCATCAACTGCCAGGTCCAGTAAGGATGTACTTTAATTGGAGGAGTTGATGACGGTACATGAAGGAAAAAACAGCACAGCAGTGGTCTTTGCTGTCTTTTTAACACTATAACTAAGAACTGCAACCTGCAGTCGAAATCTAAAGGGTCTTTTGAAACCCTACACCCTTTAAAAAGGGTAAAGCGGTAAATGTTTATTTGTAGCATTAAAACTAATTGTAGACATTTAAAATACACTCAGCTATGAAATGAAAGCAAAAGTGTGGAGTTATAAACAGAACGGAAAGAATTAAAGACAGTTCACCTAAATCAGACTTAAAGTATTCTGGCTGGCATTTTATTACTGGATAGGGAGTCAGAACAGGTAAACAAATCCATGGGCTTAGGCAGGAAAACAGGCATAAGGCAACAATGAGAATCTGGCAACTTCACAGAGGAAACATGGACTATATACACTCTGGGGGCTAATAAACTATTGAAGACAGATGTGCAGGCAGGTTGCTGATCAGGTGCTGGGCAGAGGAAAGAAAACAGTGAGGGGAAAAAAGTGACGAGTCAAGGCAAGACGGGGGAAAGTAACAATATAAGACCTTGGGAGATCTCCCACCGGATTTTTGCTACCGACCAGTAGGAGCAGCATGGCGCTACCTCCAACCGCCACCCTGCAAAAACTTGTTTTTCATCAGTATTCTTTTAGCTACACCTCTGCGATTCCTGCCATGACCAGTCAAAAACATTTTTTATATTCACTGATATGCATGAACAAGCTTAAGGTTTTAAATAGTAACAAGAGAGAGATTCAGTAAGAGAGAGACCCTAGAAAGAGGCCCTAGAAAGAGATAAAACTAAAAGGAGAGAAAGAGAAACAAGTGATTGGACTGAGATTCAATTTTAATTATCTGCTTAATTGTTGATTAACATCTTTGATTTGTGTCTTACATTATATTGCTTTGGCAGTCTTGTTTAAATTACACTAATATGATTAATTAAAACTGCCAAAGGTTGAAGACATATCTTGACATTCTACAATCCTAAATATGTATTTAAGTTTTATGTTAAGAACACAATTTTACAAACTGTTCTCTGTTAATTAAAACACAGACTGTTGTTGATTTACTTGTTGTTTTTTTAATCGTCTTAATGTAAGCACTGGGCTGCTGGAACATTAGCTGGACGCTGTTCAGCATTTAATTTTCACACACGCACACACACACACTGCTGTGTTTTTTCTGTGGACATTTGTTTCTCTTTTATACTTTCAGCCACTGAGCTTCTGACAGTATGTGACAGTGTGCAACAGCTGAACATGAATTTTATATGAATTTTCAGTTAGTTAGTTAGTAATTTAGTTGAAAGTGGGTGGGTGTAAACACTGAAACAAAAAGCAACTGTATTTATTTAACAGTAGCAGCTCAACGAAAATCTACTGCTCTCCAAACTAAAATAAATGAATGTTTCTAATATAATAAGACTGCCAATAAGACAGTGAGTGTAAGTGTAAGGTTTGGCTGGTTATGATAGTCTCGCTACAGATACTTTGGTTAAACGATGACTCTGGAGGATGACCCTCATCTTAGCATACCTTAGACACTTAGTACTTATTTTAATTTGCTTCACACTAATGTAATGCAATGTAGTAAATAGATTATTAAAATGATTTACCACTTAACCTCTTTTTCCTCTCAACGCCA
>NW_023339740.1:25768236-25768465 GCF_004916995.1 Morone saxatilis | reverse complement strand
AAAAAAAAAAAAGAGAGAGAGAGATAGCTAAAAGAAATTCTGGCTTTACAAGTATACTGAACTCAATACTCAATATAAAAACCCATTAAATCCCATGAAAGAATGCATGAAACCAGTTTATTAAATGTGCCAAACCAGATAGACTCTGTAGAGTTTAGTTTATTCCATTATTTTAACAAATCACAGTTGTGTCAGTATAAACAATTTTCCTACCACTTGAAGAAGCCTT
>NW_023339740.1:25765134-25768109 GCF_004916995.1 Morone saxatilis | reverse complement strand
AATGCACACGCAGCATTCCCTGCATGACACCAACGTGCTGTACACCCCTGTGATGGTAAGTGTAGGCATGTAGGAAACACGAGAGGTGTTCTTCATGTGCGTAAGCAAGGTAATCCTCAGCAGTGCGCTGTTAGGTAGCTGCCCTGAAGCTACAGGAGCTCAGTAAGACTGCAGCTGTGCACAGATCAGCAAGTTGGAGGTTTAGTATAGTAGCAGAGCTGGTGCTATGTACACTCACACACAGGATTCAAAAATAGGCATCGTCAAAGAGGCCCTAGGGGTTCTTGAGGAAGTTTTAGTAATCAACAAAGAGGTCCCAGGGCCTCTTAAAGAGGTTCTGAAGATGTTTCAAAGGTCATCAAAGACATTTGAAGGTGGGAACTAAAGTGGTGTGAAGGGTTTTTGAGTGACTTCTAAGGGTCACAGGCAAGGTGACAGGAGTTCCTGAGGAGAACTAAAGGGTTCATGAGGATCCTTCATGGATTTCTTGAGGATTCAGGGAGCAGCGCGTGGCTTCTACAGCGCTGAACAGTTGTTCCAGTTATGTTTAGCACGCAAGTGGCATTTACACGGACAGCGTGGCTGTAGCTGAGTTGAGTTTGATAAATTCAATACAATTAAAGCCTTGTTAACATGTGAATGTATTCTGTCCACAGAAACAATAGAGAGCTTTAAATCTTAAACAGATACAGGAGGTGTTGAGTTGAAAAAATACATTTATAATTTGTTCCATGTCTATGACATATTCTAAAGATATGGACATTGAAACTAATCTACTAAGATGGGTGCCACAATAAAAAGTAAGACATTTCACCACACACAAGCGTTGCTCAGGTAGGCACTGGAACCAGGTGTTAGCTGTGGCACCAATTTATTTAATGTGAATTGGTACTCTGTAGTGCTGACATCATTTGTTCGGTACCCTTAAAAGTACAGAGTTTAGTACTCGACCATAGTTCCTGTAGTCAGTGAATAGGCCTCTGACTTCTGTTCTTCTTCTTAAGGAGGTTACAATAGTTCTTGAAGGTGTTCAGGTAGTCCTTTTTCAAGTTGCCATAGTCCTTTATAGTTTCCCTGGGTCTTCAAGAATTTTCAATGGTAACTGAGTGGGTGTCATCTGAAAGGAACATGTGGGTCCTTGACGGGATGCTGGGAGTTCTCAAGCAGGTTCAGTCAGGATTTTTCATGGTTCCTTAAGGAGTTTGTGAAAGTTTTCTTTGAGGAGGTCCCAGGGATTTGTGTGTAGACTCCAGTGATCCTTGAGTTGGGGTTGATTTAGGAGTTCTTGAGGTGATTCTAAGGGTACTTGAGAGGTGAGAGACAACCTGCGGTACAAACACTGATGTCAGGAGCGACAGCTGCCACACCTACAAATGTAAAAACTTTTTATAATCATGTCATCATCTAAGAAGAAGAGTAGATACATAGTATGTGTGTGTTGGGTGCTATTAGCTTGATTTTTCACCCTGAATTATATTTTTGCACAGAAAAATTACTACTTTGAATTAATTTTTTATATGAAAACCTTCCTCATACCAATACCTCGTAACTTTTAACTTGTTTACAGTGTTAAAAAAAAACCAGTGAAACAAAAAGTCTTAACAGAATTTAAAACCAAAATGCAATGAATGTTTTTCCAATTTTTCTATTTTTTTTATATTTACCATAATGAAAAAGTTGGCTTGTGTTTGCACTGTACAACTTTACAATAATTATGGTATTTTCACTGCACAATTATTTAGTTTTGTTCTGTTCACCTGTGAATTCCTGCGGTTCTTGACCTGAATGCTGAGTCTGTATTTCACGCTGTGGCAGTTTACTGTGTAGCATTTCTCTTCCTTAGCTCCAGTCCGCTCATATAATACACTGTATGAAGAATGTGTTTTGGTGTTGGAGCTTGTATACATTATGGATGGAGCTCGCTGCTTCTAGCTTCTCCTGGGAGGGAAGAGCAAGCTGGAGACTGTGATATGAACTGTGGTGGTACAGAGAGGAGAGCAGAAGAGGAAGAAACTAACAAAAAGACAAGGGAGGAAAAGGGGGTGGAGGAATGGTAGAAATGAAAGAGAAACAAAGAGAGTAAAGAACAAAAGGGGAAATCAGAATATCTATGTTTGTGGACCTAATGACGATACACTTTTAGCAGCAACCATCAATATTCTGCTTATTGGTCTTGCTTCCTCCATAAGATTAGAAAAATAGTTACATCTAGTGTAGGTATAAGCGTTGAGATGAATAAACAGATTGGATTTGTCCTGCCACACAACACTATACTTGTAACAGTCAGGTTTGGGAGAGACTGTAGAAGAGATATTTCCCTACCCTTAAAACTTTCAACACTTCACATTGTAAATGTGCTTCGATGGGGTGAGCTTATAGGGGAGTGACAGGGTGAAATAAATTGAAGAAATATCAAGAAATCTTATCACATATCATTTTCCTCCCTACTCAAATCTCAAGTCAAGATATGTTTGCTTTGTTAAGCCATTTCTTGAAAGGTGGGAGGAATTACAGTAAGTACAAAACATAGAGAGAGAGAGAGAAAGGGAGGAGATGAGGAGGAGGAGTAAGGATCAAGGGACAGAGTAAGGAGGGTGATGGGCATCAGAAAATCAAACAGTGTTGAGGAAATTACGGTCGAAAGAAGAGGAAGGAAAAAGAATGAGCAGGTAGGAGGAATAAGAAAAGAGTGAACAGGAAGAAGGATGGGAATGAAGAGAAGGGAAGAAATAATGAGAGAGGGACAAGCAACAGAAAAATGAGGAAGGAGGGAATGGAATTAATGAAGGGGAGAATCAAGGTTGGTAGAAAGCAAGAAATAAATAGAAGGGGAAGCAGTGCAGAGAAAATAAAATAAATAAAAATAAAGTGTGAACATGTCTCTTTCTTATGCCCACACAACCACTAAGGCACAAAACACAGGCACTTTTAAGATACACACAAGCATTTATTCATACACACTCAAACAGAAACAC